>NC_142468.1:58051363-58354393 GCF_049115385.1 Moschus berezovskii
CAGCACTACTTTATATAAATTATATTATGGAAACCTTTATCTATGGTGACTCAAACCATAATCGAATAAAATAATCTAATTTAAAAAGACAAACTTGGCATATTTTCTAGTATTTATCTCCATGCACAATGAAAAAGTATCCAGGCACTTTTCTTATGATCTAACTTAACTACACATTGCTCAGGCGCTCAGTCGTGTCCAACTCTTGGCAACCCCATGGACTGCAGCATGCCAGGCTTCCCTGTCCTTCATCTCCCAGAGCTTGCTCAAACTCACGTCCATTGAGTCAGTGACGCCATCCAATCATCTCATTCTATGTCGTTCCCTTCTCCTCCTGTCTTCAATCTTTCCCAATATCAAGGTCTTTTCTAGTGAGTCAGCTCTTTGCATCAGGTGGCCAAAGTATTGGGAGTTTCAGCTTCAGCATCAGTCATTCCAATGAATATTCAGGACTGATATCCTTTACGATCGACTGGTTTGATCTCCTTGCTTTCCAAGGGACTCTCAAGAGTCTTCTCCAATGCCACAGTTCAAAAACATCAATTCTTCAGTGCTCAGCCTTCTTTATGGTCCAACTCTCACATCCATACATAACTAATGAAAAAACCATAGCTTTGACTAGACGGAACTTTGTTGGCAAAGTAATGTCTCTACTTTTTAACACTCTGTCTAGATTTGTCATAGCTTTTCTTCCAAGGAAAAAACATCTTTTAATTTCATGGCTGCAGTCACCATCGACAGTGATTTTGGAGCCCAAGAAAATAAAGTCTGTCACTGTTTCCCCATCTATTTGCCATGAAGTGATGGGACCAGACGCCATGATCTTCATTTTTCCAATGTCGACCTTTAAGCCAGCTTTTTCACTCTCCTCTTTCACTTCCACAAGAGACTCTTTAGTTCCTCTTCGCTTTCTGCCATAACTGTGGTATCATCTGCATATCTGAGGTTATTAATATTTCTCCCGGCAATCTTGATTCCAGCTTGTGCTTCATCCAGCCCGGCATTTCACACGATGTACTCTGCATATAAGTTAAATAAACAGGGTGACAATATACAGCCTTGATGTACTCCTTTCCTAATTTGGAACCAGTCTGTTGTTCCATGTCCAGTTCTAACTGCTGTTTCTTGATCCGCATACAGGTTTCTCGGGTGGCAGGTAAGGTGTTCTGGTATTCTCATCTCTTTAAGAATTTTCCACAGTTTGTTGTGATCCACACAGTCAAAGGCTTTGGCATAGTCAATAAAGCAGATGTTTTTCTGGAACTCTCTTGCTTTTTTGATGATCCAACGACTGCTGGCAATTTGATCACTGGTTCCTCTGGCTTTTCTAAATCCAGCTTGAACATCTGGAAGTTCACAGTTCATGTACTGTTTAAGCCTCAAGTAGTTCAAATATTCTTTGGCACTGCCATTCTTTGGGATTGGAACGAAAACTGATCTTTTCCAGTTCTGCGGCCCCTGCTGAGTTTTCCAAATTTGCTGGCATATTAAGTGCAGCACTTTCACAGCATCATCTCTTAGGATTTGAAATAGCTCAACTGGAATTCCATCACCTCCACAGCTTTGTCACAGTGGTGCTTCCTAAGGCCCATTTGACTTAGAATTCCAGGATGTCTGGCTCTAGTGACCACACCATTAAGGTTACCTGCGTCATGAAGACCTTTTTTGTATAGTTCTTCTGTGTATTCTTGCCACCTCTTTGTAGTATCTTCTGCTTCTGACAGGTCCATACCACTTCTGTCCTTTATTGTTCCCATCTTTGCCTGAAATGTTCCCTAGGTATCTCTATTTTCTTGAAGAGATCTCTAGTCTTTCCCATTCTATTGTTTTCCTCTATTTCTTTGGACTGATCATTGAGGAAGGCTTTCTTGTGTCTCAGTGCTATTCTTTGGAACTCTGCATTCAGACGGGTATATCTTTCCTTTTCTCCTTTGCCTTTTGCTTCTCTTCTTTTCTCAGCTATTTGTAAGGCCTTCTCAGACAACCATTTTGCACTTTCGCATTTCTTTTTCTTGGGGATGGCTTTGATCACCGTCTCCTGTACAATGTCATGAACCTCCAACCACAGTTCTTCAGGCACTCTGTCTATCAGATCTAATTCCATGAATCTGTCACTTCCACCATATATGTTGTTATATAATTGATCACATATAACAATGCAGAAACATTTTTAAAAACATATATCAAATTGATTAAAAGACTGTATATTTAAATCATATGAAACTTACCTTTCTTTTCAACTTCTGACTTATCATAATTAGGTCTCAGTTTGGCCCCTTTGTCTGCTAGTAATGCCACAAGGGCCTGAGTTACAACAAAATTTGGGGAGGTTACAAGCTTATTCTCTTCAGCAATTCCTCGGAGAAAGCTAGGTAGAAACTTTCGCTGAATTGGATCGTCAACTGTGGTTAGATTTACACCTGTTGCAGCAGAAATCAAGTTCTGAAGAGGTAATCAGAACAAATACATTAATTTTTAATTTTGGAAAAGAAGCTTTTTACTTCACAAGTTTCTTTAAGAATTGGTTGGAAATAAGCAATACAATAAGAAAAGCACTGAAAACTATCCTACCTGTGTACACAACTGCACCAGGAGCTTTGCAGCACTAGGAGTGTTTGATGCTAGACATCCCACAGCTGTGCTCAGATAGGCCAGACAAGAAATGGGCTTGTTGGCCTTGCTGTGCCCACCTCGTGAACGTTCTGAAGTGCTTGCCATGGCAGATGGACTGGTGGAGAGGCCAGCTCTCCCTGCTGCAGCCAAGCACATTAGTCGAACCAAAGTCCGGATATCTGTAAGTCCCAGAGATTCAAGACCAGCAGCCAGGCTACAACTGGAACCACTGCCAGAAAAAGAACACACCTTAGATACATAAAGAAAATAGATTTAAGTGACCATCTGGAGCCCCACATACAATCCATAGGACCAACAACCAAAATAAAAGGCAAGTTGCACTATCCTAGTCATACATGTCCTACTGTACGTATGTATGTAAGAGATTCCACAAATAAAAACCTGAAAACTGTTACTGAAACTTTTGTTTTAATAAATATCAACATACACTTGAAGTATACCTGAATTATCAAAGTATAATTTAGAGGAATGTTCATAAACCATGAATTTTCACAAACTGAACAAACCTATGTAACCACCTTCCAGATCAAGAAACAGAACACTGCCAACACCCCAGAAGACTACTTGGGCCCTTCTCAATCTCCAGGCCCTCAAAAATAACTACTATTCTGATGTTTAAGGTCATAAATCAGTTTTGCCTGTTTTTGAACTTCATATAGATAGATAATACAGTGTGTATTCTCTTATATCTGGCTTCTTTTATTTAACATTATGCTTGTAAGATTCATCCATGCTGTTGTATTATTAGCAGCAGTTATTAATTTTCATTGACACATAGGCATAAGATGGAGATGTGGGCTCAGCTCCAGACCATGACAATAAAATGAATATTGCAATTAAGAAGGCTGAATTTTTTTGGTTTTCCAGTGCATATAAAAGTCATGCTTACATTATACTGTAGTCTGTTAAGGGTGCAACAGCATTATGCCAAAAGAACAATGTATTAATACATAGCCCAATTTAAAAATACTTTAATGCTAAAAAATGTTAATCATCTAAGTCTTCAGTAATCATTTTGGAACAATAACATCAAAGATCACTGATCACAGATCACCATAACAAATATGATAATAATGAAAAAGCTTGAAACAGTCCAAGAATTACCAAAATGTTGACACAGAGACATGAAATGAGCAAATGTTATTCGAAAAATGGTGCCAACAGACTTGTTCAACTCAGGGCTGCCACAAACCTTCAATTTGTTAAAAAAAAAAAACCAACAAAAAACAACTAATATCTACAAAGCACAATAGAGTGCAACAGAAAAATATATGGCTGCCTATATAAATGAAATTTACCACAATTCATTTCTCTATACAGATGGGAGTATGGGGCTATTACGAACAGCACTGCCGTTCTTTCTGACATCTTTGGGTACACATATGTAAGCACGTCTGTTGGATATATTTATCCAGAAGTGTTTTCCTGGGTCATAAGTACATTAATACTTTTAGTTGGTACTATCTAAGAGTTTTCCAAAGTAACTATCCTATTTTTGCACCAGCAGTGTATGAGAGGTCTAGATGTTCCACATCCTCATGATCACTTTTCTCCCCTCACTCAGTCTTTTACATTTTAGCCATTTTGTTGGGTGTGTAGTCGTACCCTACTTTCATTTCTCTGAAGAGTAATGGGGCTGAACATTTTTTTGTTCATGTTTATTGACCATTTCAAGATCTTTTATATTATTTTGTATTGTGTCCATTTTTCTTTTTCTTTCTCTTATTGGTTTGTAAGAATACTTTATATATTTTGTTGGTTATATGCATTGCTAAGATCATCTCCCATTCAAGGGCTTTTCTTTTTACTTTCTGACTTTTTACTTCCTATATGACTTTTGCTGAACAAAAGTTCTTTTTTAATGTAGTACAATTTATCAATTTTTTTCTTTAAAGTGAATGCCTTTTGTGACTTGCTTAAGAAATCTCTGCTTGTTCCAAGATCAAGAATAAAATCGTTATCTTACAGAAATGTTACTGATTTATGTTTTACATTTAGACCAAAAAGTCACTTGAAAACACTGGCTTTATATAGTTTGAGGTTGGAGCCAAGACTCATTTTTTTGCCGAAGTGAATAAATTATCTGACCTAGCCCAAGTTACTGAAAAGATTAACCTTTCCTCACTGCTCTGCAATGTAAGCACTGTCATAAATAAAACTATAAATCAAATGTTAATCTACAAGTATGAGTCAGTTTCTGAAGTTCGTTTTCCATAGACCAAACTGTCTATTCTTGAGCCAACATCATATCAGTCAGTTCAGTTCAGTTCAGTCGCTCAGTCGTGTCCGACTCTTTGCGACCCCATGAATCACAGCACGCCAGGCCTCCCTGTCCACCACCAAATCCCGGAGTTCACTCAAACTCATGTCCATCGAGTCGGTGATGCCATCCAGCCATCTCATTCTCTGTCGTCCCCTTCTTCTCCTGCCCCCAATCCTTCCCAGCATCAGAGTCTTTTCCAGTGAGTCAACTCGTCGCATGAGGTGGCCAAAGTATTGGAGTTTCAGCTTTAGCATCAGTCCTTCCAATGAACACCCAGGACTGATCTCCTTTAGAATGGACTGGTTGGATCTCCTTGCAGTCCAAGGGACTCTCAAGACTCTTCTCCAGCACCACAGTTCAAAAGCATCAATTCTTTGGTGCTCAGCTTTCTTCACAGTCCAACTCTCACATCCATACATGACCACTGGAAAAACCATAGCCTTGACTAGACGGACCTTGGTTGGCAAAGTCTGATCTAAATTTTCAGTTTCTTTCAGGGTCCTTCTGTCTTCGTTGATTTACTGTTAAATATCCCTACTTAATCATTTCTTAAATGGATGTCTTTTAGGTATTCTTGGTTCTCTTCCTTTTTTTAACATTACACTCCACAGTATGAACACAGCAGGAGCCTCCACAATACGCAGGTTGACTTAGCTATACAGTTGGTAAACTCTGCAGAAAAACTCACTCAACCTTCTAGTTTTACCCTACAGCAAATGGACCAATGGTCTTAGTTTCCCATTTCAGATAATAAAATGTTTGCAGTTTACTCAGTTATTATAACAGCAATATTTTCTGCCTAAAAAGACCCAAACATTAACTGAACGACTGACTGACTGAACGAATGAATAATGATGACTACTGTCTAATTTCTTTCATTCAACAGAAGTTATTCAAATTTCTAAAACTTCTATTTCTTCTTCCCAAACAATACCAGACTCCTGTCCAATATGTACAAGAAGCTAACTTCGCATCTTTTGACACAAATAACACTTACCTGACTGAGAGAAGAGACAGAGCTCTCATGACCATGGTTCTGGCCAGAAGAACCTGAGCAGCAGCCGTCACTCTCCTTAAAGCAACCACCCGGTCATGAGGATTTGCTAAGGCAGCTGCCTGTTCACCCAATGTTATTCTCCCAGAGGAACTCTTTTCTACAGAGCCATGGCAACCTGAAAAATGTAAGATTTTGCTCAGTTTTCAAGAAGGTAAGGAAAAAAATAGCCAAACTACTGAAAAATTTTCCCTAGGTAGCTAGGTTCTAGGCTACTAGGAAATAAAGCAAATCAATGTATTTCGCTCATCCATAAAACTTTGTTATATAGAAAATGGTTTGAGAGAAATAGATATTTCTAAGTCAATAATTTAGTATAGGAAAAATATGATTCTTAAATTTTTTTGGTTTTATTTTTGCTCATGTATCACTTCCACTGATATTAATAAATATAGAAAAAATATAGTTTTAAAAATATGCTTTGCATACATATTTAGTATTTCATAAAGCAAAAATCTTACCCAAATTAAAAAATACTACAAAATAGTTTTTATTTCCAGGTTTCTCTTAACACAAAATTAAAAAAAAAAAAAACACTTTTCATTTTATAAATTCTTTTTATCACTTGAATATTTTATAAAAACACAAGAATCAGAAATTAATATTACATTATACCTTCAAAACATTAAAACACCTGCCTAAAGACAGTTGATGGGATAGAAAATATTGAACTCATTATTATTAACCTCTACCTTATTATTTACTTTTCTAAGAAGCAAATTAATATAGCCTCTATAAAATCTATGCCAATCAGCATTCCAAGTTTACCTATTTGCATCAGGGTCTCTTCCATACTGTTGGTTGCTGTTACCATTGCTACTGATGCTCCTAGTGGATCACTGTCAGGGAACTGAACTGGTTCTGGTACAATGCGGCGGTCGTTTAAACCAAGAGGGCCAGCAAGTAATTCAAACTCTTCCTCACCCGTTAGCTTTTCATCTTCATCAACATCCAACATGTCCCAGTCTTCTGGAATTTAAATAAAGAAATGGATGGTATGTAAATATAAACACAACACAACCCTGCTGGCAATGTTATTGTGAGATAGGTCTAAGATGCAAATGGACTGAAAGCCTAGTCAGTGCCTACAAAATAAAATATAGCACCATCTCCTGGTGACCCAACTAAACTGCACTCTGGAGTCACAGTGGGACTAAGGGAAAGGGAGTAAGAGCAAATCCATTTAAACCAATAGCACATGTTATAGTTGGTAATGGAGGTTTCAACTAATAAAAAATATTGTTATGGGGCCAACAAAGAGTAATTGACCCTGTCCATGATCATTAGGAAATGAGTTATTCCAAATAAATGAATGCGCCAGATAAACTGATGCTCACTTCTTTATTTTTTACTTTCCACAATTAGGATGAAAATTCAAACTGTATTAATACTTCATACTTTACCTACTTTGAAAATATATACACACCACACAGAAATTAACATTCTGTGGGAAAATATTAGAACCCAGGTCTTTTTCCCTTGACTTTTAAAACTAGGGCTACTGCTGTCATACTATCTTGAACTTTTGGGGGGAAGTTTAAGTTAACGTGTACGTAAATATAGAGAAACATATGAACGTTAAGTTTTAGTAATAGATGTTAAGTAGAAGGTATATACAAAAATACATGTGAAATAAAGAGGTTCTCAAAACAACTACCTTCATACACACTGTCCTGCTTGCCAATAAGATCTGGAGCTTGTCCTTTGTACCTGCACCAAACACAAAGAACACTGTGTTTTCATATAAAACAATTATTACTCCAAAGTGCAAATTATGTCATTAGGACATTTTAAAAGGTCATTAATAAAGCAACACAAAATAAAAAAGTGTATGTTTCATGTTATGGAAAGTGAAAGTGCTAGTCACCCAGTCATGTCCGACTCTTTGCAACTTCATAGACTGTAGCCCGCCAGGCTTCTCTGTCCATGGGATTCTCCAGGCAACAATACTGGAGTGGGTTGCTATTTCTTCCTCCAGGGGATCTTCCCAACCGAGGGATCGAAACTGGGTCTCCTGTGTCTCCTGCACTGGCAGGTGGGTTCTTTACCACTAGGCGCCACCTGGGAAGTCCCTTCACGTTATAGGCTAATGTAATAAAAACTACTGGTATGGAGGTGTTTACAAAATCAGTGATTATTTTATCAAATAACTGTGGAGGTTTCTGGGTGACCAACATAAATCTTCCCCCCCCAATTTATTTATTTATTTTTGGTTGCACTGGGTCTTCGTTGCTGCATGTGGGATTTCTCTAGTTGCAGTGAGTGGGGGCTACTTCTCATTGCCGTGCATGACCTTCTCATTGCAGTGGCTTCTCTTGTTGCAGAACACAAGCCCTAGAGTCCTCAGGCTCTAGCAGTTGTGGCACATGAGCTTCAGCTGCTCTGCAGCATGTGGAATCTTCCTGAAGCAGGGACTGAACCATGTTCCCTGCATTGGCAAGTGGATTCTTAACCACTGGACCACCAGGGAAGTCCCCTACATACATCTTTTAATCAAAGCCTATTCCAGAACACTTTAAGGGTTTTAATAGTTGACAGTAAGGGCAAAAACCTTACTCATTAGCAATTAATTGCTATTTAGGAATATAAAGAAGTAATATTTTCATGGAAGTTCATTTAATCTAAATAATCTATTTTTTTAATCAAGAAAAAAGATCTTAAGATGTCAAAAATATGGTGAAAAACACCAAAGGGAAAAAAGGAACATAAACCTCCTGAAGGTTAAAGCAAGTGTCCCACTCACAATCTGTTAACAAATTTAAGATTAATACAGTCACACTCCAGTGAAGGACCTGAGACCATACCACTGTTCCCAGACTATAGACTGCCACCTCTGGCAGGAACTTGAATTCTTCCACCTCCTTCATCCCTGTATCTAATTCAGCAATCACAGGACTTTATAAAGGAAAAAAGTAAAGTGAAAGTGAAGTTGCTCAGTCGTGTCCGACTCTGTGCGACTCCGTGGACTGTAGCCCATCAGGGTCCTCCATCCATGGGATTCTCCAGGCAAGAGTACTGGAGTGGGTTGCCATTTCAGGTAATTCCTCACATGAAGAAAACTACAATCCCCATGTCTTAATGAGAGAAACTTTTATATACTTCAGTCAGAGCGTCTGGATATCTACACAATTTCAAAGTACCTTTCAGAACTTGTTGCCTTGGATTTGGTCTTCAGGGCTAAGTACTTTTCCCTGCAGCTGCCACATAGCAGGTAGTATGGATTCCCACTCCCACATTCACCACCGAACCAGCCATCCACATAGGAGCCATTGCTGCGATAGCCCTGGCGGTTTGCGCTGCGCCCGCAGCCTGGGTGATTTCTCTTCATATGCTGATTGAAGTTGACGACACTGCATTCACACAGCTCACACACCACCACTTCTTCCCTGTCTTCAGACTCACAAACATGCTGCACAAAATTATTTCATATTACATGATTAGTTAAATTAACATAAAACTAAGAAGAGGTAAACAGATCATTTATACTAAACTACTTGTTTACATATGTTGGATGTTCATCAAAGCTATAACAAATCAAAATTCAGATCACAGTCTGAAGGTGTTCTTTGCCCCTTCCTCACACTAAGTGACAATAAATGTAACTGACTATACTACTGAGAAAAAAATTATTAATAAAAACAATCCGCCTCATCTCAATGATTTAAAATCCCTCCAAAGAAAACTTTTATCTGATCATAACATGCATATCTATTTTCTGAATTTCTAAGAAGTCATTTAGATTAATTTATCTTATTAACTTAATATGGTAGATGATCTATGAAACTTACACTTGTGAACTTCTCAGTTTCCCTGCTACAAAAAGTGTAATGCTAAACAATGTAAACATACAAACCCACCATGTACCCTGCCCTTTGATGGACGTATTTACAAGATCTAGGTGGCACTGGCTCCTAGAATGAGGCATTACAGTGATTAAATAGAACCTATGAAGGAGAAGAGCATGCATTCAATAATAAGATAAGCACAGCAGCCATGTTAAATACCCAGCAGAGTTGATTGGGACCTGATGCTTATTTTGTAATCTATCTTTGATATTAGAATCAAATGACCACAGTATGGCTCTATTCATCTATTCTGGGGAGAGAAGCAATAAAATCGCACAGAGAAAGCAACAAGAGAGACTTTTTCTTATTAGTTTGTAGGTATCAAAGTAACCTCAAGTGTTAGAGCCCCAAACTTTAGGATGAGATGTCAGACTTTTCAGAGTGTTACAACTCTAGGCAAGGCTGTTATTAGTAAGCAGTATGGACAGGAGGGCAGGAAAATAAGTCAGAGCAGCCCCCGCTGCAGTCACACACACCCAGGTAGGCCAATCCAGTACCTCTGGGATCCACATTCCCAGAATATCATTGTCACTGGTCAGGTCTTGTCCAAACATAGCTTCCATCGCTTCATCATCAAGATCAATTTCCAATTCCTCATCTAAATTAAAGTCATACAACGCCCCTGGGTCTTGTTGCAAAGATATTCCTTCTCTCCGACTTTGATTCCTGTGGGCCTGCACAGAGCGGTATAACCCCGCTCAGAACAAAACAAGAAAGGCATTTTATTTGCATGTATAAAATAATTCTGAATATATCGCCAGTTCTTAACTGCCTACAACGCACATAAGAGCCTATCTCAGCTGACTTACTGGACTCCAGATCATCAAAATAAAACTTTACCTATCATATGTGTTGCTTCTTCTGTGAAATGGGGATAATAGCATTCATACCTTGCACAGTTGCTGATAGGTTTAAATAAGAGAGTCCATGTAAAATATTTCATAAAGTTTGTTATACAGAAGAACACTCAGTAAATGTGGGCTGTTATTATTCTTTCAGTTTTTTAAAATCAGTCCCTTTCACTATATATTAAATATACATCCTATATGTTCTAGGACGGTCTCAATGTCTCTGTTCCTATAAACTACTGAATCATTATTTATGTTTTAAGAATTCAAGGATTAAACTCTGCTTTGACAAAAGAACATAGTCTGGATTTCAGTTTGGAAAATATATTCCCTATAACTTACATTTCATATGCCAAGAACATAATCCTCAAAATATTTACTAATGTAACGAAAAAATACATTTTTGCTTATCCAGGGCCTTACCTAGCAGTGAAGCCCTGAAGTCCACAAAATACCTCAGAAAAGTCAGTGCCTACTTGGCACAGAACTCTTTCTAGTTCCTTCTCACCTGTGATGTCTTAAACATGTATCTTCACTTCTTAAATTATGTTTCTTGAGGGCAGAGATAGCATTTATGAAATTTCTCAATATCTACAAGTGACTACTATAGCCTTCTGCATCCAGAGGGAACTTAAAATTTATGAATGTATGCTGTGGTTTAAATTAAATAAAATTATATAAATGCATAGAAAGTAATATGCAAATAGTTGTTCTTTGAATGTGGAGGTACTGAATATTTAGTATTATTAATCTACATCTTCTTTAACGTTGCTTTTACATTGACTTTAAAATATAAACAAACTATATAATACTTTCACCAAGAGAAGGATGTGAAACATACTTACCTGCTCTTGCTAGCAATGTTCGAGCAGCTAAATCAAACTTGTGCCTTCTCGTTACTGCTGAGCGACCCCTAGCTGGTGGTCCACTTCCAGAAGCTGCATTCTCTGCATGATCCAGATTATCAGCACTAAAAGTGCAAGTTTGAAAGCAATGCACATTTTAAAAAATCATCATGAACAGAAAACACAGGTACTAACTTGCTTGCAGTACGTTTTCCTCCAAGTATTATCAAGAACAATATGTTTATGATAAAATTTTGAAATATATCTTTTGTGCTTGGCAAAGTTCCTAAGTTATAAATGTCATTTTGCTCTGAGCAGTATTGTTATCTGATTTTGAAATATACCAACCATGAAATTATGCTTAATACAAGTTTAAATTCAAACAAGGTCAACAGCCTTACTGAAAATCTGAAATGACTGGGAATCCTTGCCTTGGAGCAACAGATATTTCAAAATAAGTTATGGAAATATTCACTGAACTTGTCAGAAAAAGCCTGCAGATTAATATAAGACACAAGCCCCAATATGACTTCATGAACTAAAATGAAATGAAGATTTAAAGTCATAAGAAGTGCTGAATGAGGAGCATTTTAGAAAGAATTACAGAATATTTTACTACATTTTTTTAAATTGCATGATAATTGCTTTACAATGTTATGTTGGTTTCTACATTTCTTTTTAGGCTAGGCATTATCACAGAATTTGTTTTGCAACTTTAAAAAAGGGTGTATTGCACTGGATATTAAAAACTAAAGATGAGATGAAAATATAAACCTATATTAAGAGACACAAAGATTTCTACCGAATCCATTTCTATTGAATGCACTAAATCAATTAAATAAAAATGAACATTCTAGTTATTTAACATATAATAAAATTATTTTATCAACATGTTTATTTTATTTCAGAATAAACATTTTAGTTTTTAGTTCTGTTCAGCAACTTTATATTAAAATTACTTCCTTATTTTCATAAAAATATCGTTCAAGTCAAAACCTGTCATGTCATTTTGACACTTCACAGAAACATAAACTTGTAACTGAAATGTCCATCTTTTCATATATCTCTACTTAGCAACCTTAGACATTGGAAGCACCTATGAAGGGACTTAAGTGGGGCTCTTGAGGCACCATTTATAACACATGGAACAGGAATATGGAAATTGGAATTTCACCTTTCACTAAAGCCTTCCTCCATTTCAGCAGCATCAGCTGACGGGATGTCTCCTGGTGACTGCAAATAACAGGGATCATTTGACTTCCCACCACTGCCTGCAACTGCTGCTCCGTGCCTTGAGTCCGCTGTGCTGCCTGACTGGGGCTCCTCCTCATCCTCATGCCCAGGGTGCTCTATCATCCACATGGCAAGGACGGTGATGTTCTGGGCATCAGCCTCACCTCGAGCACCTGAACGGGTGGAAAAAAGGTCTAATATTGACTTTGGGCAAAATAATTACTCCTATTATCAGTTTAAGAGTGCCTGCTATGATGCAACTGTAATTAAATCTTGTATTAAAAATCTTATCAAGCTTTATGGCCTCTTAAAAAACATATCACCCTTAATAAAGATCATGTTTCTCATATCTGCGTATACTGATACTTCAAAAGTTACAGTACCTGTGGCTTCCATGGCTTTTGCAATCTGCCGGAGAGAGAACCCCATTTCTAACAAGGGTACTGCAATCGCTGGAGGAGGAGGAGAAGTTGAAAGTCTACTGCTTGGGTCTGACAAGGCTGAAACAAAAGAAAGAGAGGTAAAGTCCTAAATATCACTATATACCACGAGTAAAAAGTGACCATAATTCCCAATTTTCTTAGTATTGTCCAAATTTAATGAAATGTTAAAGAATTCACTAGTTGAATGTGATTAAATTTGATAGAGCTTCTTAAGGTTTTTCTTAAAGATAAACCAGCTATTATGAAATAAACCTGATGAAAACAATGGTTAATATTTTCTTTTTTAAAAGTTTCCTATTTACAAAAAATTTTTAATTTTACAGAAATTTTAAAGAATAGTACAAAAAATTCTTTTACCCCTGAACTACTGGAGAATAAGGAAAAGACATAATGTTCCATCTTCCCTGAATATACTAATACATCATTCCTACAAATAACAACATTCTCCTGCATAACCACAATGCAACTATCATAGTCAGGAAATTCACAATTATCATCTAATCCAGATTCTAGTTTCAAGGAAAGTCCTGATAATGTTTTTTACAGCAAAGGATCCAATCCAGGATAATCTTTACATTTAATTTTTCATGTCTCTTCAGCCTCCTTCAATCACTTTGATATTTAGAAGATTCCAGGCCAGTTACAGGGTAGAAAGTCCCTCAATCTGGTGTCGGCTATTTCCTCATGATTAGATTCAGGCTGTGCTTTTTGGCAGGAGTATCACAGAACTGATGTTGCCTTCTTATTGCATTCTATTGGATGGTCCATGATTTTATTTTGTCTCATTACTGATGATGTTAACTTTGATTACTTGAGTTAAGCTTGGATCTGCCAGGTTTCTCCACTGTAAAGTTAATTCTTTCTTTTCCTTTGTAATTAATAAGTATTTGTGGGGGGAAAAACTATGAGAATATGTAAATATCTTATTCTTCATCAAAGTTTCACTCAGCATTTATTATGTTGGGGCTTCCCTGGTGGCTCGGACGGTAAAGAATCCATCTGCAATGCTAGAGACCCAGGTTCGATCCCTGGGTCAGGAAGATCCCCTGGAGAAGGGAATGACTACCCACTCCAGTATTCTTGCCTGGAGAATCCCAAGGACAGAGAAGCCTGGTGGGCTCAGTCCATGCGGTTGCAAAGAGTTGGACGAGACTGAGTGACTAACACTTCCACTTTCATTTATGTTAACTGGCTCAATTAATTATCATTATGATAGCTGACAAATGATGGTATTTTAAAGTCCATCGTCGCTTTCAGATTCATCAGTTGATATTCCACTCTAAAGCAAAGCTCCTCCTTTTTCATATGGTTATAGATTCTTATTGCAATCACGAGTTATTATCTGTTAAGTGTAACCCACTCCAGTGTTCTTGCCTGGAGAATCCCAGGGACAGCGGAGCCTGGTGGGCTGCCGTCTATGGGGTACACAGAGTCGGACACGACTGAAGCGACTTAGCAGCAGCAGAGCAGCAGTGTAATTATTGTTTTTTATGTCCCAAATCTCCCAGATTTGGCCAGTGGATGCCCTTCCATTCTAATTTATATGTCCTTCAGGCCCGTGCCCATCATTCTCTGAGTATTTCACCACTTTTTGGCACAAGGCATTCTACATTCATCTCATACTCAGACCTGAAGTGCCACTTCTCTCAGAAGATCAAGGATCCTTCTAATAGAGAATAGTATTTAGAAGATAGGATTTTGGCACTAGGTGTGTGTACCCTTATGGCAGAAAGTGAAGAGGAACTAAAAAGCCTCTTGATGAAAGTGAAAGAAGAGAGTGAAAAGGTTGGCTTGAAGCTCAACATTCAGAAAACAAAGATCATGGCATCTGGTCCCATCACTTCATGGGAAATAGATGGAAAAACAGTGGAAACAGTGTCAGACTTTATTTTTTTGGGCTCCAAAATCACTGCAGATGCTGATTGCAGCCGTGAAATTAAAAGACGCTTACTCCTTGGAAGGAAAGTTATGACCAACCTTGATAGTATATTAAAAGGCAGAGACATTACTTTGCCAACCAAGGTCCGTCTAGTCAAGGCTATGGTTTTTCCCGTGGTCATGTATGGATGTGAGAGTTGGACTGTGAAGAAAGCTGATCGCCGAAGAATTGATGCTTTTGAATTGTGGTGTTGGAGAAGACTCTTGAGAGTCCCTTGGACTGCAAGGAGATCCAACCAGTCCATTCTAAAGGAGATCAATCCTGGGTGTTCATTGGAGGGACTGATGCTAAAGCTGAAACTGCAATACTTCGGCCACCTCATGCGACGAGTTGACTCACTGGTAAAGACTCTGATGCTGGAAAAGGTTGGGGGCGGGAGGAGAAGGGGATGACAGAGAATGAGATGGATGGATGGCATCACCGACTCTGTGGATATGAGTTTCTGTGAACTCCGGGAGTTGGTGATGGACAGGGAGGCCTGGCGTGCTGTGATTCATGGGGTAGCAGAGAGTCAGACACGACTGAGCGACTGAACTGAACTGAACTGTGTGTACTGCTATTGAAGCATCACTGCTCCAAGGCTCTTTCAGTGGACAGTTGGCAGGGGAGGCCCTTTTCAACCTACATGGCTCTGACACCTAGTGCCAGACCGTGAGGACACTTTCTCACCCCACCTGGACTCAAAAGCTCTATGCCAGGCCACTCCACACACACAAGTTTTTTTCACCCAAATCTGGCTCTGACAACCCACTCTGGGCTACCATGTCACACACCTCCCTTACCCTGCTGACATGAATGCCTACCTAGATTAGCCTCACTTAATGGCTTTTGAATTGGATTAGTAAGGAAGAAGGGAAAGAGGGAAGACTACAATTCTTATTTTTGCTTAGAAAAAAAGTCATTACTGCTACAGTGGTGATAGCCCTGATGTATCTGTTGAAGTTCACCTTCTTGCCATGAAAGAGTAACAAAGGCTAGATTTACCCTCACCTTAAACAACTAAAAAAAAGACAAAAATTATCAAACAGTCTGCAGATAGATGATAGGCAGTGTGGGATGGTAAACCCAGAAAGAAGGGAATCAAATGAGGCAAGGTGTAAAAACTGCCTTAGCTTATGGCCTGGAAAAAATTTCCAAACCTGTAGGTCAGGGAAGGTAAATTCAAGCTAAACTTAGGGGTCTCTCTGAAAGGTGGAGACAAAGTACAGGCTCAAAGGTGGCTAGAATTAACAGGGTAGGATACCAGATACCAGGGTAGGATACTCTTTTCATCTGTATGAAAAGAAGAGAGCTACAAAGAGAACTCCAGATATGTGCAGAAGGTCCTTGTCACCTCAAGCCTTCAGCTGATGCTAATACAACAACTATCCAAAGCCAGGGAAAGAATCACCCAGAAGCTGCAGGCAGAACAATCCTTAGAGCTCCCATAAGGTTGGGAAGCATTTGTGTTACAACAAGGCAGAATGAAAAAAACTTTGTAATAGGGCACAAAGCACTGGATAGAATACTAAACAAACTGAAGGTTGTCCTGGTCCCACCTAACAAAGCTTAAAAGGAAGTCTTCAAAGAATCCAATTGTTTTCAAGTTACTTAACTGTATTCTAGAACAAAGTTAAAGTACAATTACAGAAGTACAAAATATCCAGCACTCAACTAGGTAAAATTCACAATGTCTGGTATCCAATAAAAAGTTACCAAACATGCAAAGAATCAAGAAAGCACAATTCAAAATGGAGAGATAAATTAGTTACCAGAAACAGACCTATAAATGAGAGAATTGATAAATTAAGTATAACAGATACCATAAATATAGTTGACTCTCATTTGTGGATTCCATATCTGCCAAAAATTTACTCATTAACACTGATTTATAACTCCAAAATCAATACTCATGGCACTTTCACAGTCATTCACATGCACAGGATGACCAAAAGATTCAGTCTCCTGATGCATTTATTTCCAGCTAAGGTCAAACAAGGTGATGCTGTGTATTCTTGTTTCAGTTTTCAGACTATAACAAGTATCTTTTTCATGTCATTTAGTGTAACTTTTTTTTTGCATGTTTTGTGCTTTTTGTTGGTGATTTCATTGTTTAAAACAGCCTCCAAGTGTAGTATTGAAATGCTGTCTAGTGTTCCTAAGTGCAAGAAAGCTACAATGTGCCTTATGGAGAAAATATATGTTAAGCTTCACACAGGCATGAGTTAATAGTGCTCCTGGCCATGAGTTCAAATCTAATGAATCAATAATACATTATATTAAATATGGTGCCTTTAAATTGAAACACACATAAAATAAGGTTGTATTCTGATCAGTTGACAAGAGTGTGATCAGAAGCTCGCAAAAAACTAGCCCTATATTTTCACCAGGAATAGTGGTCCCGTTTTTGCTAATTCTGTGTTCACAGAACATAACTGTTCTAATAATGAGAACTGTTATTCCATGTATTCCATACGGTAAAGACTGAGTATGTTAAACAGACATGGAAAATTTTTAAAAAATACACAAACACTTCTAGAAAACTACAACATGAAGGGAAAAACACACTGAATTTCCCAAGACCTTTGGGTGCTTCCCTGGTGGCTCATATGGTAAAGACTCTGCCTGCAATGCAGGAGACCTGGGTTCAATACCTGGGTCAGAAAGATACCCTGGAGAAGGGAATGGCTACCCACTCCAGGATTCTGTGGACAGAAGAGCCTGGTGGGCTACAGTCCACAGGGCTGCAAATAGTCAACATGACTGAGCAACTAACACTCACAATTTCTCTATAAAAAAGGCATAATTCAATCTACAGCTTCAAAACAGAGAAGACAGCTCAGTTTGATGAGGAAGATTCCCTTTAATTAAAAGTACTATTTTACTAGAAAGAGACTCAAAGACTTAGAAAATGAACTAACAGTTGCCAAGAGGAAGGGACAAGTTAGAGAGTTTGGGACGTCACATACACACTGCTATATTTAAAACGGATAACTAACTTGGAGAACAAGATGGAAGAGGAGTAGGTGGACGTGGAGTACATCTCTCTCTACAGATACATCAGGAATATACCTTCAGACATAGAAGGGCACACAGAACACCAGCTGAAAACAGATGGGAGTACCTGACCAGCTGAAAAGAATACATAGAACCACTCAAAACTCAGCAGGTTGAAGGAACTAGGGGGGAAAACAGGAGTGTTAGTGGACTGGACCTGCCCTCAGCAGGTTGGGGAACTGAAGCAGGGGTCCCATCCCCGTATCGGGGCAATTGTCTGATCAGAGAAGAAACATCTAAGGCTGAGAGTGAAACAGCTCATCTGTGGCAGCCTAAATAGAATGAGAATCAGACAGTCCTTGCCGCAGCCACACATAACCAGGACAGGGACGCAGGTCCCCTGGAAGGTGTGGAGGCTGGGAGCTAGAGTTTAGGGATTGTGGAGGAATGCCAGGGTGAGGGCTGCTATTGGCTGTGGAGAGACGGATCGAGGGGAGGTGAGGGAGGCGACTGTGGTAGGAACTGCCTGTGGAGCAAAGCTGGGCAGCCATGGAAGCAAGGCGATACTGCTGAGTTACGTGTAGGGGATGGAGCCATCACCATAGCCTCTTTCCCCCCTCACACCATCAAGGGCAGCTGAACAACAGAAAGGTTGGCCCATTAAACGCCTGATGCATTGAACTACAGAGTAGAACCCCACCCAGAGTGCTCCTTTAAGTGCCTGAGGTGCCAATCTACAGAGTAGGACCCCAGTCAGAAAGAGAAATATCATATTCTGACGCATATATACGGAATCTAGAAAAATGGTACTGAAGAATTTGTTTACAGGGCAGCAATGGAGAAACAGACATAGAGAATAAGACTTATGGAATGGGGAGAGGGGAGGAGAGGGTGAGTAGTATGGAAAGAGTAACATGGAAACTTACATTCAGTTCAGTTCAGTTCAGTCGCTCAGTCGTGTCCGACTCTCCGCGACCCCACGAACCACAGCATGCCAGGCCTCCCTGTCCATCACCAACTCCCGGAGCACACTCAAACTCATGTCCACAGAGTCAGTGATGCCATCCAGCCATCTCATTCTCCGTCGTCCCCTTCTCCTCCCGCCCCCAACCTTTCCCAGCATCAGAATCTTTTCCAGTGAGTCAACTCGTCGCATGAGGTGGCCAAAGTATTGGAGTTTCAGCTTTAGCATCAGTCCCTCCAATGAACATCCAGGATTGATCTCCTTTAGAATGGACTGGTTGGATCTCCTTGCAGTATAAGGGACTCTCAAGAGTCTTCTCCAACACCACAGTTCAAAAGCATCGATTCTTCGGCGATCAGCTTTCTTCACAGTCCAACTCTCACATCCATACATGACCACGGGAAAAACCATAGCCTTGACTAGACGGACCTTGGTTGGCAAAGTAATGTCTCTGCTTTTTAATATACTATCAAGGTTGGTCATAACTTTCCTTCCAAGGAGCAAGCGTCTTTTAATTTCATGGCTGCAATCAGCATCTGCAGTGATTTTGGAGCCCAAAAAAATAAAGTCTGACACTGTTTCCACTGTTTTTCCATCTATTTCCCATGAAGTGATGGGACCAGATGCCATGATCTTAGTTTTCTGAATGTTACATTACCTTATGTAAAATAGATAGCCAATGGGAATTTGCTGTATGGCTCAGGAAACTCAAACAGAGGCTCTGTATAAATCTAGAGGGGTGGGATGGGGAGGAAGATGGGAGAGGGAGGTTCAAAAGGGAGGGGATATATGTATACCTATGGCTGCTTCATGCTGAGGTTTGCAGAAAACAACAAAATGCTATAGTACATGGAACTCTGCTCAATGCTATGTGGCAGCCTGGATGGGAGAGGGGCTTGGGGGAGAGTGGATACATGTATACGTATGACTGAGTCCCTTCATTGTTCACCTGAAACTACCTCAACATTGTTAATCAGCTACACCCCAATACAAAACAAAAAGTTAAAAAAAAAATCACTGTTTTAGTGAAGACAAAACACAATGCCCACATAATCAAGTCCCACACATATGGAATGCCAAGGTCTGGGTGTCAAAGTGCATGACAGCACACGCACCTGTGCGGTTGGCTGGCCTTGCTGACTGGGAATCAGGAGAGGTTAAGCTTTGCCTTCTTCCTACTTCATCAGAAGGAGAGGTTGGTAATGATGATATTGGAGGAGTCTGTGCACGACGTGTGGGAAGCACAGTGGTAGTTGGGTAACTAGAGAACATTTGCCTTTACGGAAACAATAATGGTTAGCATAGAAATCCAATTAGAATATAATATATGCATAACAATCTCCTTATAGAAATACGCAACCTGGAAAAACTACACAAGTTGGCTACAGTTTAACTGGGGAGAGGGAAGATAGACTCTGCAGTTTTAAAAATCATTATCTCATAGGATGCTTTTACTGTAAAAGTAGTTAATACCTTTTCATTTGTTCAAGCAAAATAAAAGTGACGTGACAAGTACGGAGAATACAGAAATCAGCAAAACAGATTTTTAAACAATCTCTACCTTTGTGGAGCTTTCCTTCAATTACAATACCAAGATGACAGGGGTATTCTGGTAGGCATATTGTAGTTAGACAATAAAGAAGACTTCTAAAGATAGATAACTTACAGTTACTTCAGATATATATATTTACTAGCTAGCCATGAAAGTATTCACATGGATTCAAAATAATAGTCTATAGGTAAGTTGTGGAAACAAAAGTGCCAAGTCACACAACACAAATGAAAAACAGTATAAGAAGGTCGGCAGTGTAGAGGGGTAAAGGTACAGGAGAAGTAACCCCTCTCAGGCTAAGAAGGCAGACACTAGTTAAAAAATAAAGCCCAGGAAGATCCTCACTGACTGACTGCTCTTTAGATTTGTCCAACAGAACTAATGACAACTTTTTAAGCATCTAAAAAGCACTGTCAACCCAGTCAAGTAACTATGATATGATGAGGGCAGTTGTTCCCTGATTTTTCTCATGTTAAATGATGGTGAGCCAGGCGAGACAACTGCAACTCTACTAACACAGTCCCAGCCAATATGAGGTAAATGAAGATTAAAAGGAGAGAAGGAGCCACAGGCCTGGTGAATGCCTCTGGGGGCAAGGGAGCATTATTTTACCATTGAATTCCATGCCTATGGAGTTTCAGGGCAACAAAGAATTACAGTGCTACTGATCCTCTGTTGATGCCTTGAATTCTGTAATTGCCAGAAGGATTAAAACACATATTAAAATATCCTATCACTCTTCTTTTCCTCCTTTCTCAAACAGAAGTACCTCCTGGAGCTGTGTTACTTAAGACAGACTAAGAGATAGGCAATGGGTGGGGATTGGCCACTGGTATAGCTACTAGGATTAGCACTCTTTCTGCCTAAAACGAGAACAATAATTCTTACTCTGCGAGCTGAAGCTCACTGCATCAGAATCACGGAGACTTAATTCAAACACAAACTAGGCACCACACTGGACCTACTGATTGTGACTTGCTGGCAGATACAGCCCCAGAGCTTTAGAAAGCCTCTCAGATGGCTCTTGAGTACAACAAAACTTTACCATCATTACAATAATAACCACTCTCCTACTCTCTTAAGATGTCAGCCTACACACTGGAAATAATGAGCTGTCAATTAAGGGAAGGGGGGAAAGAAATAAGAAAAAGGGAAAATAATCATTCTGCTTCCCTTAATTTCACTTAAGCCCTAGTTAAAAGAGGTCACAAAACAGTCTCTCTCCAAGGATTTTCACTTAAAGGTTTTCATTTGGAAAAGAAAAAAAAAAAGGTTTTCAATTTGTCTAAACCTCTGGCAAACTGAAGCAAAAAAAGAAACAAACATTCCTTGGCATTTACAAGTCCACAAAAGAGTTGTGGCTGAAGAAGCATTATAAGACATGCTTTCAGGTGAAGAGCAGATTTGTTTGATCTTTTCAGAAAGAATAAAAGTACACTTAAAGAATTATGCTTAAAAGGAAAATATCTGAGAAAAGAAAATTATTTTCCTGAATTTAAGCTCTTTCTTGAGGCACTAATATTCAAAACACAGTATATACTTTAAAGAAAAATAATATTCAAAAGCCTAGCCAAAAAAAAAACAAACAAACATATTATAAGGAGATAGAGTACTACAGTACCTGATTCTCAGTGGCACTGCTGATTAGATCTGGGACCACCACTAACTGGCTGTGAGACTTCAAGCAAGTTATTAAACTTCTGAGGGGGCATTTCCAACCTCATTAAAATGAATTTGACTACATGATCTTAGGTTCCCTCTAGCTCTAGAATGTCTTGCCCTAGTTGGGCAATTCTTCATAAGAAAACAATCATGTGTTTAGAATCACAGGCATCAATACAGCAGACATTAAAGGTCAACTTCCCTACCTGAGAAGACTAAGGGGCATCACCCCAGGGGACTCAGATGCAGGCACCGTTTCTGTGTCAGTGACTGGAGTCGTGGCAGTTGTGGTGTCCTCCAGGGAGCTGCTCATAAAGGAAGTTGTACTTGAGGCTGATGGGCTGGTGGTAACTGGGGTCTGTGCCTGTTGGGCCTGGTCACTTTCTTCAGCTTGTTGATCAATCTCTATAAACCAAGGTTATAGTTAGACAGTAGTAAGGATTTTTTTTTAAGTGATAAGGAAATGGGAAACTTTTAATTTGGAAAGTTTCTAAGTACATTTCATAAGTATCAATTTCTGTGAAGGATTTACAGAAAAAAATGTTCTTCTATATATACATTCTTATATTCATTATTGTGGGGATTTCCAGGTAGCTCAGTGGTAAAGAATCCACCTGTCAATGCAGGAGATGCAAGAGATCCAGGTTTGATCCCTGGGTCAGGAAGATCCCCTGGAGTAGGAAGTGGCAACACACTCCAGTATTTGTGCCTGGAAAATTTCATGGACAGAGGAGCCTGACGGGCAATAGTCCACGGTACCACAAAGAATCAGACACAACTGAATATACATTCATTATTGTTTTGTTATCATAGCCTCTTTGCTGACATTACTTTGCTGAAGAAGGTCTGTCTAGTCAAAGCTATGGCCAGTAGTCATGTATGGATGTGAGAGTTGAACTATAAAGAAAGCTGAGCACCAAAGAATTGATGCTTTTGAACTGTGGTGTTGGAGAAGACTCTTGAGAGTCCCTTGGACTGCAAGGAGATCAAACCAGTTCATCCTAAAGGAAATCAGTCCTGAAAGTCACTGCAAGCACTGATGCTGAAGCTGAAGCTCCAATACTTGGGCCACCTGATGCAAAGAACTGACTCATTGGAAAAGATCCTGATGCTGGGAAAGACTGAAGGCAGGAGAAGAAGGGGACAATAGAGGATGAGATGGTTGGATGGCATCACCAACTCAATGGACATGAGTTTGAGCAAGCTCCGGGAGTTGGTGATGGACAGGGAGGCCTGGCATGCTGCAGTCCATGGGGTCACAAAGAGTCAGACACGACTAAGGAATGAACGGAACTGAACTGATTATTGCCTCTATAGACAATAATGTAACAAGCTCTTGTAATTACTCATTTCTTACTTGAGAGAAGGTACTCTTTCACTTATTCTTGCAAGATTTAACCAGAGGTTCTCTAAGGATCATTAAAACTGTGTTTCCTTAGCAGTTTGATTTTGATGTCTATCTTTAGTCTTCAAACAACAAAGATGAAGATATGTAAATACAAGAATAAAAACCTAGGCAGAAACTCCCAAGTTATAAAAAAGGACAATGCCTCACAAAATAAACTACTCTTAAGGGTTTTTTTTTTTTTTCTTATGTTAAAATGTCTAAGGGCTTATAAAGCATTTGCAATTTTTTCTTATCTGGTAAGGGAACTTACAAATAAACATAATCAAGATAGCAGTTGTTACAAATAGCTAGCTAATTCTATTCAGTTTGTGACGTGACCAGCTACTTTTCATAATCATGATCTTAACAACTCCTGTTTATATGCACCATACACCTCTCTCTGCCTATTTACTATCTAAGCTAAAGAAGGAAGAAGGGGAATAAGGGAAAACAAAAAAGAAGAGGAAGTGGGAGGGAAGGAAGGGGAAGAAAAGGAAGCACCATGAAGGTAGGTGACTTTGTTTTGTTCACTGCTGACTCCCCCAAATCCAGAAGGGTACCTAGCATACTGTAGGTACTCAATAAATATTTACTAAATGATTTCATTTTTATTCTCAGAACTCTTATTATCCCCAAAGGTGAGGATAAAAGATAAACAAGGATTTTTACACACAATATACAGCCTATGAAAGTAGAACTTTTAGAAAGTCCTTTAAAATATCTCTGAAAGCTATCAGAATAATATATATATATATTGAATCAGACCAATAAATACGTGAGTACCTTTTGTGGCATGAGTTAGATTTCAATTTTACAAAATGTAATAATTATTAACTTTCAATACTTCCATAAGTTAAAAATAAAAAATTATAGGTATAGGCACACCTCGGAGATACTGTGGGTTTGGTTCCAGATCATTGCAATAAAGCAAATATTGCAATAAAGTGACTTTTTGATTTCCCAGTGCAGAAAAAATTATGTTTACACAATAGTCTAATGAGTGAGCAACAGCATTATGTCTAAAAAACAAAAACCAATGTACATACCTTAACTAAAAAATACTTCATTGTTAAAAAATGCTAACCATCATCTAAGCCTTCAGCAAATCACAGTAGCAACATCAAAGATCACTGATCACAGATCACCATAAGAAATACAGTAATGATGAAAAAGTCTGAAATGTTGTGAAAATTACCAAAATGTGACAGAGACAAAGCAAGCAAATGCTGTTGGAAAATGGCACTGAAAGACTTGCCTAACCCAGAGTTGCCACAAATCTTCAATGTGTAAAAAATGCAGTATCTCCAAAGTGCAATAAAAAGAGGTATGCCTGAAGACAGATGGTTATTAATATAAAGAAACAGAAAGGAACTGTCTCCCTTGCAAAGGAAAAAATACTGTGAAAACTTTTTGGCCAAAAAGATTTATGAATCACTTACAGAACATATCACTTCTGACAATTATGAGTAACTTCAACAGCACAAAGCAAAAATTTTTTAAAAATCAGATAACTTACCTTGCTTAATTTTGCCCCCAAATTGGTCTTCCAAAAGCCCATGGACCACTAATTTATAGATCATGGCTTGAGCTCGTTCCAGATCTGCTAATCCCAGTGCTCTCTTTATGGGTGACCGCATGACCGCTCGCTTCACCATGTGGCGCATCAAAAACTGAAGGGCTGCGCGCATCTCCACGTCTTCATGAACAACTGGAGAGCTCGCACAGTCTGAGTTGTGGCCATTTTCAGCCAGAACTTTTGGTATCAGCAACAGTTCAGCATATTTACTACAGCCAAGAAGAGCACTGAGTGATTTCATAGCACCGAGGTAGAGATAGGAGAGCTGGACTGCTCTGATTTCTGACTGGGCTATGTCATGGTTTTTGGACATGTGTTCATGATTTTTTCTTTTTCCTTCTGTTATCTGATGTTGGGATTCCACACCTGGCACTGCTGAATCTAAAGAAAATGAAGCTATTTCGTTTTCTGATTTGGAGCTTGTGGTACCCTTAACATCATCAGATGTTAAGCCCGTTCGTGTATCTAAAGCAGATTCACTCTCAATTTTCTGTTCAACATCCCCTTTCTCCTCAGATTCATGTCGGTGTTTCTTTTCATGTCGCTTCGTGCTCTGTTTGCCCATATCTTCATGAATGCCAGTCAGATATGTGAGGTCCAGCAACACAGAAGCTGTCAGGCCTCGAAATCGTGCCACGTCAAAAGGAAGTGGTTCACAGGGTTCCAGATTATACAATGGAGTATCACTAGGCGACCAAAAAGTTGGGAAGCTTTAATAAAGATCAGAATGACACAGGAAGAAGCAAGTGAGGGATAGACAAGAGGAAGGTATAGAAAATAATGTAGACAAAATAAGATGTATCAAAACAGAGAATAAATTACACAAACTAGAGAACTCATTACAAACAGAAAAATGAATCTATTATGAGAAAAATGAGGAGATGTGATGTTAAACGCAAAAGCAATGAGATGTTCCTGTGCCTTCAAATATGAATATTCATTATTATATGACATAAGTCAGGGACTAGCAAAATTTCTATAAAGAGCCAAATAGTAAATATTTTAGGACTTGGAGGCCACATAGTCTCTGTTGCAACTTTTCAACCCTGGCATCATTGTGTCAAAGCAGTCACTGATATACCTGAATGAACGCTCGTGGCTATTTAACAGGAGCTGGGCCAGGTGTGGTTTGCCAATCCCTAATGTGAGCCGTTCAGAAAGTTTGTACAATAAATCTAGCTTATTATATGGGTAATGGCCATTTATAAACTATTCCAGATTAAGACTTTGTTTCATTCAGAAAAATTACCTCGCAGTCTTCAATAAATGCTTTCAAGTTAGTTTAAGCAAAAAGATGACTACATATTTCCTAATATGCAGCAAGAATTCCAAAATGCTACAGCCATTAATAAAGAACTGAAATAGAAAGCTTTAGCAAGTATACAAAGTTTGGTGGCATACATTTGTTCTATTAACCTAAATTTTGGTTCCAGCTTAACCTACTCTTATTTTCTCTTTGGGTCATTTTTCTTATTAATATTTGTTTTAATTTAATCATTTTGCTTTATTGTATGCATCTTAGTAAGGCATCATAAATCCTTTCCAAAACAAGGCAAAGAATAAAAGAAAACGTAGATACTTTCACAAGTAAAATTTTCATTGTTTTCTTAGCTTGGAGTCCATTAATTCCTGAAATTGTGTGTAAACTCACATGTGTTTATTTTTCAGCTGAAAGGGTCCATAGCTATCATTACATAACAGTACCACCTCCAAAAAATACTGAAGAACCATTGTTTTTTATATTGTCCCATGTCATATTAATAATGGAATCACTTTAAGCAGTATAATGAACAGTTACATAATATCATCAATAAATCCATGTTTTCAAATGATACAATTATGCAGTCATTAGTTAAGTGAGTCCCCTTATTAACTGAAATACTTCACATACTTCCTTTTAAACATACGAAGTTTCTATCTCACTCAAATTCTACCTGATTCTAAACACATCTAAATGCTTTTAAGCACACAATTTGTGCCAAATAAACATAATTTTTATACCTATCAAAAATGTTGCACACTGACGGTATAGAAATATATGCTTTAAAAAAAAGCAAGAATATTTTAAAATAACAGATAATACAAAACCTAATTTTAATCACTCAAACGTTACCATCCTACATTCAAAGCCTTCCTATATAAAATGGAACTAAGAGATCTATCTGCTGTTTGGCTTTTTTTCTGTCCCAATGTGTAATGGAAATGATTAAAAAGCAGGAAGTTAAATGAAAAATAGACACAAGGATCCTACTTAATCTAAACTACTGAGCTTACCATTTTTTTTCACAAAACAAAGTAAAAACTATATATTTTACAAACCACTAGTATTTTCAAGCGGAGCAGGCAATGGCAAGCCACTCCAGTACTCTTGCCTAGAAAATCCCATGGACGGAGGAGCCTGGTAGGCTGCAGTCCATGGGGTTGCTACGAGTCGGACATGACCGAGTGACTTCACTTTCATTTTTCACTTTCACACATGGAGAAGGAAATGGCAACCCACTCCAGTGTTCTTGCCTGGAGAATCCCAGGGACGGGGGAGCCTGGTGGGCTTCCGTCTATGGGGTCACACAGAGTCGGACACGACTGAAGTGACTTAGCAGCAGCAGTATTTTCAAGGAACACAAGTTTGGGAAATACCCCTTTAGCAAATTAATAGTACTCATACCCAGATGTACGAAAAATATTATTTTAAAAAGTTAATTGGCGGCTCACCTAAAATACATAATTACTCACTGTCCATACGCAATAGCAAATTTCACCAATAAATACTCATTTGCTAACAGTGTAACTCAACAAATCATACCTGATGGTAATTTCTGCTTCATCCCATTGGACTTTGGCAGACGTGCTACCCTCTTTGACCACTCCCAGTAGCGTGGCATGGCGCCCAGTTTGCTTGTGAACACACCGACCTCCGACTCTAAGACCAGCATCAACTCCTCCTATCACTGCCAGCACAGGCCACACCTCTATGCAAAGGGTCCTCAGCTGCGGTTCTGACAGGTCAGCAAGGCCATGCCTACTGTGTTTACCTTTCTCTTCCTCTTTGTTTTCCTTTTCTTCTCTCATTTCATTTTCCTCTCGGCTTTGAACCGAGCGGCTTTTCTTTAGCTTCTGACCTGATTCTTTAATACATATCTTAATTTTGTGTAGCCTTTCCATCATTTTTTTGTTAATGCAGTAAGTCCAACGGTCTGTTCGATGAAGGATACGAATAAGCTGAATAGTGGCCTCTGCCAGCACTGCAGCTACTGGACTACAAATAGGATCTCCTGGAAGGAGGTCTCGTGGTGTGCCACGCATCTGCATATCACAAATTTTCACCTATAAAAGAAAAGAGGGTGGCAAATGTGTGATTATTAATAGTTGTCCTAAACTATTAATTCTATAAATCACAAAACTACAAATCTAGCACATGTAATCCCATGTGGAACTAGTATTTGGTCTCCTGATATATGTGTACTGTACTATTGGCCCTCAATAAGGAGTGAGCAAGTATTACAGCTCTACTAAAGTCAGTAGCAGTATGGTCCTGAGAAATAAGTTACCCTGTCATTTAAACCTTCTACAGCCTGTTAGGAGGAGTGCTGTTGTGGTCACTCAAAAGACAGGTACAGACCAAGGTGTATGTGATTCAATTTGCTGTGCAGTGCTTATTCGCTCAGGCATGTCCAACTCTTTGTGACCCCCATGGACTGTAGCTCCTCCGTCCGTGGGGATTCTTCAGGCAAGAATACTGGAGTGGGTTGCCATGCCCTCCTCCAGGGGATCTTTCCAACCTAGGGATCAAACCCAGGTCTCCTGCACTGCAGGCGGATTCTTTACCATCTGAGCTATCAGGGAAACCTTAGTTCCCACTCCAAAAGTCTTGACTTCACTCTAATCTTTAAGACTCCAGAATAATAATGAGTCCTGGGACCATCTTATATTGTTTCAGAGGCACAAAGATAAACTCACAAGGTTATAAAATTGGTCACACATTTCAAATAAGACATAGAGGTTAAAAGAAGAGAAAGACCTGGGTTCAAATCTTAACTCTGTGTAATCTTCAGAAATTATTTACTCTCTCTAAACCTCAGCTTTTTCATCTGAAAAAAAACCTGACACTAATACCTGTATCTACCTCTTACTATATTAAAGATTAGACCATGCATATAAAATGCTTATCAGCACTTTGCTGTGTGCCAGACACACAGTAAATATTAAAAAAAATATTAACTATTATTAGTATTGTTTCTATCAGAGTCTGAAGTCAGACAACGCTTCTGGGTAGAATAAACTGATTGATATAAAACCTACCTAAGGTTAAATTAATTCCTTCAAGTGTCACAGATGTTACAGAGCAATAGGCCATCATTCTAACCAGAACATACTAAGAACCTGCTCTAGGCTACAAGAATATCACCAGGGAAAGGGATAAAAAGCAGGTACTGGGGTGCCTGTTTATTTCATTTCCAATTCAGTTTTGTTGGCCACCTGGCTCAAGAAGCAGTTCCACTATCTCACGAGTAGCTAGCTTGAAATTATACCTCCTTGAAAAAAATTTTTAATATATTTAAAAGGCCAGAATAAATTATAACTTTCATGGTTAGAATTTACCAAATCTAGCATTTTCATCACAGATGTACGATATGTGAGACAGCTTGACAACTTCCTATTAAAAAATAACTAGAAATTCTGGAGACCAGACCTAGGCTATACTACATCCTCAAGTAAAAGGATGGGGTAGAAAACAAATCAATCCTCACAGTGAGACCACAAAGAAGTTTCTCTCTGTGTGGGTTTTAGATTAGGAGGAAAGAAAGTTTTAGTAAGAGGGTATCACTTTAATACTGTTCCGAGGACTTAGGGTTCAAATTTACACCATCTACAGGGTCTGAAAACCCTCAGTGGAATGAATGAAAGGCAGCTTCCCCATCATAACTGAAACTTCCATTATTCACAGAATAGTATCTGACTACACTGAGGTTATTTTTAGATTCCTCTCATAGGCACAACTGCCAATGAACCAGATTATCCCTAAGCTATTTCCTGTAATTCCGATAATCCCACGTATGCTTGAACGTTGATTCACTATATTCAAATTACCAGAATATCAAAATAGTCCCTTAAAAAAGAATAAAGGTAATTTTAAAAAATAATCTAACCTTCTTCTGGAAGAGTAAATTTACGTGAGAAGGTACTTCTAATGGTAGAAATAGCTTCTTGTACCTATAAACTCTGTATGATTTTAACAAATATTAATAAAAAATAACAAATATTCTTCATGCTTAATTATGAAGGTCTAAGGTTTCATTACCTTTTCCCCTGGGTTGCTACTATAGAACATTACGCATGGGTACAACTCTGCTGCATCCACATCTTCAAAAGCTAATTTGGGTTCCTATAGTGTGGCACAGGTGATGGGAAAAAAAAGAAATAAAAATATGCTTTAAAATTGATAATACCCAATACATATTAAGATTCAAAGCTCTTACGAGATACAGTATGTTACTAGATTCAAATCTCAATTATCCTTGCTAACCAAGGAAATTCCACATATAATAAATGATCTTAATTTGTTCCTCTGTTACAACTGTTTTATTGGGATTTTACTAGTGTCTTTTTGGGTTTTTTTGGTGCTGATAAATATTATAAGAACCAAAAGGATTAGAGAAAAAGCAGAGAAGAGCAAATAATCTGTAAACTGAATAGCTAGCACTAACTAAGTCAAGGATAAGTAAAAAGAAAAACTCTATGACATAAATCACAGCAAGATCTTTTTTGGTCCAATTCCTAGATTAATGAAAATAAAATAAGCAAATGGGACCTAATAAAACTTAAAAGTGTTTCCATAGTAAAGGAAACCATAAGCAAGACAAAAAGACAGCCCTCAGAAGGGGAGAAAATATTTGCAAATGAAGCAACTGACAAAGGATTAATCTCCAAAATATACAAACAGGGCATGCAGTTCAAAATTAAAAAAAAAAAGATCAAGAAATGGGCAAAAGCAATCTGGCATTCTGTGATGACTGGGAGGGATGGGATGGGGAGAGGGGAGGGAGGGGATGTATGTTTAATTATGGCTGACTCTCACTGTACGTCAGAAACCAACACAACATTGTAAAAATTAAAAAAACAAAAAAGAGTTCAGGAAAAAAATGGGCAGAAGACTTAAATAGACATTTCTCCAAAGAAGACATACAGATAACCAACAAATACACGAAAAGATGCCCAACATCACTAACTATTAAAGAAACACAAATCAAAACTACAATGAGGTATCACCTCACACTGGTCAGAATGGCCATCATCAGAAATCTACAAACAACAAATCCTGGAACCTGAGGCATAGGACGGGGTGGGAGATGGAAGGGAGGTTCAAGAGGAAGGGGACATATGTATACTTATAGCTGATTCATGTTGCTATCTGGCAAAAAACCAACACAACATTGTAAAGCAATTATCCTCCAATTAAAAATCAGAAAAAAGAATACATGAGAAAGCTGAGACCCTGGAGAAAAAAAAATGCTTGAGAGGGTATAGAGAAAAGGGAACCTCATACACTGCTAGTGCGAATATAAATTGATACAGCCACTATAGAGAACAGTATGGAGGTTCCTTGAAAAACTAAACCTGGAACTACTATATGACCCAGCAATCCCACTATCAGGCATATACCCAGTGTTATGGGGGTTCCTCTATGGGTTACTTTCCTTCAAATTTATGACTTTGTTATTCTTTCTGCTTATGATCTTAAAAGGAAACATTTTAAGCAAACAAAAAGACACATGAACCCCAACCTTCACTGCAGCACTATTTGCAATAGCCAGGACAGGGCAGTAACCTAAATGTCCATCATCAGAAGAATAGATAAAGAAGATGTGGGACATACATATGAAATATTATTTGGTTATAAAAAAGCATGAAATAAGGTTATTTGCAGAGACATGGATGGACCTAGAGACTGTCATAAAGAATAAAGTCAGAAAGAGAAAAGTAGATAGCATACATTAATGCACATATATGTAATCTAGAAAAGTGGTATAGATGCAAAGCAGAAACGGGAACACAGATGTAGAGAACAAATGTATGGATACCAAGGAGGAAAGGGTAGCGGAGGGAAGAATCAGGAGGCTGGAATTGACATATTTACACCTCTGATAATATGCATAAAATAGATAACTAATATAAAAAAGAAAACAAAACAAGCAATGCCTCTGAATAAGTTTCAGTACCTCTCCATTCTTCCCAAAGGAAATGGTCCTGGCTTCCATGTCTAACACACAGGTAATGAAATCTCCTTGAGTAAAGCTGGATAACGTCAGAGTCTGTTCTCCGTTGTGATAGAGGTTACCACTGTAGGCCCGATAGAGCCACATATCCGAGGTAGTACGGTGGTTAAAGTCATGTACTGGCCAACGAGAAACTCCAACACACGTGCCTTCATTACCTCTGTTTTCCTTCACAATGTAAAACTAAAATCAAGTGGCAATGTTCACTAATATTCAAAAAAACTTTTTTATATACCATTAACCATATAAAGCAATACTGAGGAATATGTTTATAAAGAATTAAGCCTTTATGAGAATACAAGTTTATTTTTAGCTTAAGTGAAAATAACACACAAAGGAAACAATTTCACCATGTTTTAAAGATTTTAAGGCAAATTTAATATTTACCATGTAGTACATGAGTATTTATTTGAAATAAACAATTTTAATTTACATCTTAATTATGAAGTTGAGAAAGTACATCAAGTCCAGAAAATTTTTAACAGACAGCTTCAATTCTTTATATACAAAATTTCTAATTACTCTCTTATGTATACTTTTGTTCAGAAAAGAGTTAATATAGCAGGCTTGAGACTGCTCTCTTTAAAAAGGCATGCTTATAACAGTGGCCCCTTAGCAAGTACCTGGTAACTCGACTGGTAAACAGTTTCCTACACTGTTACAAAACTTTTCCTAACTGACTGAAGCAGCTTACCAGGACAAGAATGTTTGAACAATGTAGTTTACAATGAACATGAACTTTCCTTTTGGGAGTCTGGACTTTGAGCACATGCCAGGCAGAGGGTACCTTCATTACCAGTCTCCAGTAAAAATCTTGGGAACCAAGTCTCTAATGGGCTTCCCTAAAACATCACACACATGTTGCTGTATTTTGTTGGTGGGACAAGTGTGTGGTCCATGTGACCCTTCGTGGCATGGAGAAAACATAAGGAAGCCTGAACATGTACTCCTCTAGATGCTTCCTGTGTCTCTTCCCCTTATTATCTGGCTATATATCCTTACCACCTGTTATAGAAAACCCCAGACATCATGAATACAATGATATACTGAGTCCTATGAGTCCTTCTACCAAATCTTTGAACACAGGGGTAATCTTCAGGATCTCCAACACAGTAGTGGCAATATGAGCTTCACTAGAACAACTCTAAATCATTAAAATATAAGTACATATTTGGGAACAAGAGAGAACTGGGGAAAGAGAAAACTCTAATGTCTATGGGGTTACACTTTATGAAACAGAAGGTGAGTGGTTATCTATTGTGAGAGACAAAAGTTACCCATGGAATTCAAAAGTAATAGAGTCAACCACAGGAGGGTTGGCTCACTGGATCCCCTGGCTGCTTTTGGCCCTGTTAAGTGAGGGGAAGAGAGCAGAAAGTGTTGTTTTCCTCTCTAGGTGGGAAGTGAAAGGGTCTAAACATTCCCACACATGGGCTTTGGATGGGCCAAAGAATAAAAATAAGTGTGCAGTTGCTCTCTCCTCCAGGTGGCAAGAGAAAAAGTTCAAAAATCCCTGAGGTGTGTTTTGGGTAGATCAAAAATATTAGAAGTGTATGTTGCTCTTTCCTCCAAATAAGAAGAGATAAGGTATTTAAGTCAGTTCCCACAGTGGAGCAAAGATTTAAAAAGAAGAAAGGAAGGAATGGGAGGGAAGGGAAGGGATGGGAGGTAGGGAGGGGAGGAAAGGAAGAGATGAGAGAAAGTTGGGGGGGGGGGTAGAGGGAGAGAGAGAAGAAAAGGAACTACTCCAGCAATTTTCTTCAGCCTAGAAGCTGCCACTACTATACTAGTACCCCAGTCCAACCAATTAACCTTGTAAATCCTAAATTTACTGCTAGGGGTCTAAGTAAACTTGAGATCTGAGAGGAAAGTAAATTTTACAAAACAGCTTCATTTCGTGGCTACTGCATCTGGATGTATAATAAAAGATAGTGTAAAATGTTATATGGTGTAACTTCATAAATACTAAGAGATCAAAGTAGTAAGTGAAAGCTGCAGAGGAAAAATGTTAGTGGCACACAACTTCCCTGCTTTTTGCTCCTGGCGAGTAGATTGGAATTTAAATTCTTTGAGTAATGGAAACAAAACAAGCCTCTATAACTAACAATTTTTTGTTATGATATTTGCCTATCAGAACCACGAGAACAAAGGGAAACAAAATAAAGAGTGGCAATCTTTAAAAAGCAGTTGTTAGTTGCCAATTAGTTCCTGTAAAATCAGATGTCTGACCTTTAGAGTCAGACCTCTAGATTTTCTAGCCTGCAATGAGTATTTCTGAGTAAGTAAATCAAATCTATACTTTAAGAAGGCAAAAAGACCTTAATCACTTAGACTTAAAATGAAGCTGTCTGATCCTGCAGTATTTAGGTTTTACTGCTACCCCCAAAAGTTGCTAGTTTTATTATAGAAGCCTCAATTCACAGCTTCCAACCGCTTGGAACAGCCTCTAAGTTAAAACCTGATACTCTCTACTATGGGTTGTTTCAACTCAACATGAGCTGTGTTCAACTAAAAGTAGGTACCAGACCAAAAAATCAAACGTTGGGACTGTTAAAGATTTAATTGGTGTAGCCATAAACTGAAAACATCGTGGATTCTAGCTGGACTGCCCAGGATTCTTATATATGCTCCTGGGAAAGGGCTTGTTCTTTTGATAGTCATCTAACTTGAGCTGCTGATTGGCTTTCTATTTCTGACATAGAAACTGATTACATTCTTAACTTCTGTTCTTCCTGAAACCTGAAAGTTGGAGGAGGGCATACTATAGGGCACATGATCCCTCTCGTCCACTCTTGTAACAGATGGACTCTTGACTTCTTCTTGTGGATGTCCTATTGCTACTGACTTTTTCTGTTCAGCTTTTTGAACTAGTCACAGTTTCAACAACAGACTGATAGCTTGATTCTATGTCTGATACACAGGCCGTAGTAAGACAGATTATTAAATGAAGCTCTCCCCAGAAAAAGATGGATCTTTCCTAGGCTGCTCACTGGATAAATGGTTAGGATAGAAGAGACAGATGGTGTGAAAAACTATTTTTTAATTGGGATTTTGTCCTGACAATTCCTAACATTTCTGGTTAGGAATAAAAATGTTTTTATTAAAAAAAATTTTTGTGTGTGTGAAAATTCTTTTGTCCCTATTGCTTCTAACCCTTCTGGACAAAAGGGCTAGATGAAGATAAAAAATGATTTTAAAAAATGTGAAGTTATAATTACTAAATGAGAAATATTGATTTTAGAATAAGGTAAGTGGGGAGGGAACCCAGGCCCCAGGAAGTGTGGAAGAATAGAGATGGCATAAATGATCACCATTTTTCACAACTGTTCCTCCTCCTGGGGGAGGGGGCGGAACGAGGGAAAGCCATGCTGCTGAGAAGGTGGTTTTGAACACTTTAAATTCAAACTGGCTTCTGAGCCTCCCATTATACCTAACAGGCTATATGAAGCAGGGGGTGACTCCAGGTCCTGTAATTTCCACAGAACACCTCCAGATGTCATGTCGTGTCCGACTCTGTGCAACCCCATAGACAGAAGCCCACCAGGCTTCCCCATCCCTGGGATTCTCCAGGCAAGAACACTGGAGTGGGTTGCCATTTCCTTCTCCAATGCATGAAAGTGAAAAGTGAAAGTGAAGTCGTATCCGACTAGTAGCAACCCCATGGACTGCAGCCTACCAGGCTCCTCCATCCATGGGATTTTCCAGGCAATAGTACTGGAGTGGGGTGCCATTGCCTTCTCCGATCCACGCTCTTGAGGCAGATAAAACAATATCGCAAACAAACAGAACTATTTAACCAACTTGCTTCAGATAGTCCCTCTGAAACCAAGAACTCAACTAAATTATTTAGACTGCAGTGAGAAAATAAGGTGGGAGGCCCCCTGATAGGAGATCACATTGGGGTCCTGTTAAGTTGTTCTGCCTGACTACTATACATCTTATAAACTCTTCATCTCCAAGGCCAAGGATACCACATACAACCTCTGGAATTACATTTTTCTGTGTACATGCCCATTCTGAGTCCTGGACTGGCCAGAGTAGTGCTGTGCTAAATTTATGGGAAAAGCCACATGACTTTTTAAGATAGATCTTTTTGATTAATAAGATTTATTTTAACTGGCTAAGTCTAAGACCTCTGAAGTCAACACTATAGGCTGGTCTCACCCTGCTGTCTGAGGTCCTACCAGATAATAACATTAATTTTATTGTAAAAACACTGTGGCCAAGAGCCAAGGAGGTAGACTGTGCAATCAAAAGAAGTAACACAATAGGACTGCTATCCTTAGAAATGTCTGCTTGCAATGTTGGTCCTTGGATGGCACCTGGGGACTAGACTGATAAATACTTCGCCACACTGATACAAAGTTTCCCTAACTGATAAAGGTGGCTCCCCGGGCTTAGACTGTACGATAATATGGTTTATGCTAAAAAGCTACTTTCCCTCTGGGAATCTAAAATTTTAGTCTATGCCAGATGGAGAGTATGTGACTAGCATCCAGTAAAAATCTCGGCCACTCAGTCTCTAATGTGCTCTCCCAGGAAGAAACATCACACATATGTTATTGAATTTTCATTGCTGGGGATGCACTGTGTGACTTCTCATGGAAGAGATGATCATGATTTTTCAACTATATATTAAAAACATTTTTGAAAGAGTTACAAAATAATACAGGGTTCTTGTATATCCTTCACTGAGCTTCCATTTATGTTACAGAGTACTAGAACTTTTACATAAGATGATTTTGTAATAGTCTTTCCATTTTTTAAAAAATAATAATCTAGGAGGAAAAGACTAAAAGATAAAACGTATTTAATAATTACTTAGAATTCTACGCACCTTCCACTGATAGCACCCAGAAGTTACTCCAGTTGATGCCAATCCATATCCTTTTCCTCCACTGCCATGAGTTAAAATCTGTCCATTTTCCACTATGCAACACTGAGCTTTCTCTGGGTCAAAGGATACTTCTTGTATAGGAAGATTCTCATCTTCTTCCTCTAACTCTCCCTGCTTCTACCAGAAAAGAAACAGAGTCAGTATTTTAAAGTAACTCAGATCTCAGTTAATAGATATTCTAAGACTCTTTGGTTTGATTCCACAAGTATTTATTATCTACTATATACCAGTTACTGTCCAGGCGATGGGAACACAAGCATAAATGTGGCATGGTCCCTGCCCCACAAAGAGCTTATAGCTCAGTCAGGCAAAAGAGAGACAAATAACAAGTACTGCAGTGAGAGAATAAAAGAAGTTACATGACAGGTATAGCAGAAACATAAAAGTGTAAGTTTCTAACCATGCTTGGGAAGGATAAGGTAAGCATTCAAAAGAGAATGACTTCTGACCTCAATCCTGAATGATAAGAAGACATTAAGCAGCTGATCAAAGAAAAAGAAATTTAAGGCAGTATACACAGCATGTGTCAAGGCACAGAACTGAAACAGAATTCACTGATCAGCATTCACTGATTTAACATAATTGCAAGCAGTATTGAAGATCTGGAGGATGAGACTGAAAGAGAATAAGGAACTAGGAACAAAATCATGGAAGGCATTCTAAGTTTGATCTTTAGACAACGGAATTTCTACATAGAATGATTTATATAGAAGAACTCTGATCAGATCTATGTTTCATAAACATTGTTGTACCAGGAGTACACAGGATGAAAACAGAGAGAACAATCAGGAGTTTACTGCAAGAGTTCAGGTAAGAAACACTGACAATGTGAAAGTCCTTCATTTACTCAATGAGGATTTATTAAGCATCTGCTGTGTACTAGACACTATACCAAGTCCTATATATTCAGCAATATACTGGATAGATAAGGTCTCTGCTCACATAGAGCTTATATTTTAGAAGGTGGAGACAGAAAAGAAACAAGAAAATATTAGGTGATAAATCCTACGCAGAAATTAAAACAGGTGATGTTTGTGGCAGAGTATGTGGCAACTGACTCTAGATTGTGGATTAGGAATCTGAAGAAGTGATCATTAAGTCAAGACATGAATAATATGCTGACTTCTGAGAAACATATCTGAGGGAAGTATTCTAGGTAGAAAGAAAGACAGAGCAAAGAATAAAGGAAGGAACAAGCTCAGTGTGTTCAAGAAACAAGAAGAAGGCAAGTTGTTCAGTGTAGTAAGCAGAGGAGATAAAGGATGGAAAATCATTAACTGGAAGGTTTTAAGCAGAGGATCAACATGTTCCAAGTTACCAAGTTAAAAGCTCACACTAGATCCTGTGTAGAGAATGAATTATAGGGAATTAACATGGAATACTGCATAATCCAGGCCAGACATAAGAGTGGCTTGAAGTAGGGTGATGGCAGAGGAATGAGAAGGTGGAAAAATTCAAGTTAAGTATTAACAGAGAAGTTAGCAGGACTTGGAGATTGTATAGATAGAGAAAATGGGGTGTGTGTGATAGACAGGAATCAAGGATGACTGCTTGGTTTTTTGGTTGAGTCACTTACTAAAAAATATGGGAAAGCCTGGGGAAGGAACAGACTATTAACAGAACTAAGGATGCTGCTAAGTATGAGATGCCTGTTAGACTATCATTCAAGTGGCAAGGCAAGTAGAAGATGGGTATGTAAGTCTGGAATTCAGAAAAAAATGTCAAAAATGGGACTAAAGATTTGGTGACCAATGGCAAATGGGTCTGAATAAGGTTTGACGCTAGAGGAAATGAAATGGAAGTAACAGCTGAAGAAAATAAGGGGTCTTAGGACCAAACCTTGGGATATTCCAGCAGTTAGATTAAATAGAAGTGAGAGTCAAAGTGGCAGTCACTCAGTCATGACCAACTCTTTGCGAACCCACGCACTGTAGCCCACCAGGCTCCTCTGTCCATGGAATTCTCCAGGAAAGAATACTGGAATGGGTTGCCATTTCATTCTCCAGGAGATCTTCCCCACCCAGGGACTGAACCTGGGTCTTCTACATTGCAGGCAGATTCTTTACCTGAATCTGCCTCAATGGGAATCTGCCTCAGACCAGGCTTTACCTGGTCTGAGCCACCAGGGAAGCCCTAAAATAGAAGGGGAAGTACAAATAAAAAAGGATGAGAAGAAAACGCCATTGTACTGGGGTAGAAGGAAAACCAGAAAAAGCATGGGATCATGAAAACTAATAGAAAGACTAAGATAGCTAGATGGATGAATTCAAGCAAAAATGATTTAGGAGGTGAAATCAATGAGGTCTAGGGACCACACGGATGGGGATATTAGCAAAGTCTAGAACTCCCAGGAATTCAGGTTTGAAAAGCTAGTTGAATGTTAGTGCCACCAATAAAAATTGGATAGGAGGAAAAGAAGAAAGCTTTGAAGGAAAGACACCTGGGCTATCTATCATTCAAGTATGGAAGGCAATGAATGTAGTGAAAATGGTCATGATTATGACTGAGAAGTCTAGAAAAGCTAAACACAAAACTCTGAGGAACACCAGAATCTGGGATGGAGGCAATGAGAAAGTCACACAAAAGAAGAGATGCCTCCAGAGGGAACCAAGGATTGGCAGAGGGAATCTGGAGAAAGTGATGGTTTGAAAACAAGGGAAGGCTAGAGTTTCCAGAGGTCAAGTAAGTTGGGAGCAAAAAGCAAACCGAGGAGAAGGAAATTCCTCCAGTGGAGAGGGAGAGAGAGTGCAGAGAGGAAACTGAATAACTGATAGAACAATGTCCCTCAAAGAAAAAAGGATCCAGAGACAGGTGGGAAGATATTCACTTGTGCTGTCTAAAAATACCTTTTTGGAAGAATCAGGTACCTGTAATTTTATTTCTTGTTCTTTTTCCTTTATCTGAATAGCATGTTTGGCCTGAGCAATGGGTGTCTCCCACATACAATCTGACAGGAGGGAAAACAGGCGTTCCACAACCTATGTATTGAAAGAAAAAGAATGATAAAATCTGTAAAGGATTATTTAAACTATTTTTAGAAAAGATAAATCATAAGATTAAGTCACCCATGAGATTTAACTATACCAATGTCTGACAGCTACTTTGCATAGATGCAAGCTAAAATGTCATTTTTTGTAAAGATCATTAACCCACTACAGAGTGGGTTCAACTGCCCTCATGTTGCCTCGCTATATGGACCTCTGATGAGGCCGTACAGCCTCACATCTTTCTCTAGACGCCCAAAGAAATTCTGTAAATTTTCCTTTCATTCTGATCTTGAAAATATTCACTATACCACCACTTCTCACATCTCATAACTAATTTCTCTTTCTCTTTGCTTGGAAATGAAAAAACTTTAAAAACAATTACAGAAGTGGAAGTGATAGATGCTACTGAATAAATGACACATTTGCAACTGAAGAGACCGTAAGTTTCAAGTTTGGGTGAATCATGTTGCAGATGTAAAGAATATCTTCTAATAATTTTAAAAATAGAAACCTGGGCCATCTGATCATCTTCTACACCAGATTCACAAGCTGGCAGCACAGCCTCAAGGACATGAAGTGCAAGGAGCCTCGTTCTTAAGTTACCAACGAGAGGAATTCCTGGCGGGGAAAAGAACATTGTCTTATTATAAATGTGACTTAAATTCAAAGTTTAAAAAAACTTCTTGAAAAACATCCTTGAGGCTGTTAAGTATTTAGGATGGAACGGACTTCACTTCAGCACAAGAATTCTGGATTTATTCCATATCCATCAATGTATATGAATATTCATGTTTGTGTTTTCAGTTTTTATGTATATAAACACCTGTGCCAAGTACCATGCTATGCATTTCATATACATTAATAACTGTGTTGATCCTCACAAATCCTACATTATATCCTTATTTTACTGATGAGTAAACAGAGGCTCAGAGAAGTAACTTGAGCAAAGCCACATAGCTCAGTAGAGACAGTAGAATTTTAAATGACACACCTGTTAACCTCTAAAGCTCAGACTTATCATACCCTTTAATTGCTTCTGACTGCATCTATGCCCTGATGGACCTATAGGGTTAGTGGAGAGAAAGCAGTTTGTATTTTTCTAAAACAAACAAAGACAGAGGCAGGATACTGATGCTCTTTTTCCTATCCATTACTATTACTGGGTTGGCCAAAAAGCTCTTTCAGGTTTTTTGCACTGTCTTACAGAAAAATCCGAAATAACTCTTTTGGCCAACCCAATACAACACAACCAGTAGAAATAAATTAATATCTGATTCTTCTTCATTCTGTAAGAACTTACTCAATATTATCATAAGCCTTATTTTATTAAAGGAGAAAAAAAAGCTAGTGAAGTTATACTAGTAAAGAAAAACTAATGGGAAAATGAGTATAAACTTACTGTATATAAGGCTAAGAAGCACAGTTACAGGAAGAATCCTGACTTGAACTACTGATCTGCCAATAGTAGTAACTTGTAAATGGCAGAGCTTTTAAGAAAATAAGACAAAGGTAAGGCCTCTTTTAAATAAAATGCTGTTTTATTTGCAGCACAGTTGATCAATTTTGGAAATTCTTTATAAACACTTTTAACAACAAATCAATTTCGTGCCAGAATTTGCTACCACAATGACTGGGATAATTCTGTTGTAAGAACATTAACATTTAGTATGACTCCATTTTACTGTATTTTTGCAGTTAATAACTGCAGCTATTATGTTAATAATAAGCTGCCTGTATTCTTTTTGTTTATATATCAACTTAAAACATATATAGAATGAATTTTTTAAAAATTGAATACATACAAAAAAGTAAAAAGAAACACTAAAAAATATATTAAAAATGTACACATATAAAATAACATGTACCATAGAAGACTATGTTACACTTCAGCACACTTAAGAAAGACTAGGGATGATGAAAAAGTTCAAGAGATGGACAGCAATGATGGTTGAGCAACTCTGTGAATGTACTCAATGTCACTGAATTATACACTTAAGTGGTTAAAATGGTAAACTCTATTTTATGTACATTTATTTTAAAAACAATAAAAAACAAACAGATTAGGAAAAGACTGACAGTAATCTATGTAAGCAGACCAGAGTTTTAGGCTAAGAAGCAAGAATTAAGCTTATTTTACAGAACTCTCATAGATAGCACACAACTAGAAGTCAAATCAAGGCAACAGAAATCATATCATGATGAGAAAGAACAAATTCAGATCTGCATTCTGATAATCCAACAATTTCAAAATCTGTGCTTAATTATCACATTATACTGGATGTGCTCCACTTATTATTGTAATCTGAACAACTAGAGACATTTCCAATATTAAATCTATGATCTTCTCTAGTGCTATCTTCTATTATTGATTCCTTTTCATTTTTACTCCTGAAATTACTTTTCTTTCAATCAAATAAGTACTCACAAAACAGGAAAGAAAAGTCTTAAAATCAAGGTCAAGTATCCAGTGTTATTAAAGTCTGGCATTATCTGAATAAAACACATATGATATGCAAAATACTCCAAAATAAGACAAAGGTCACATACCTGAAGAACATTTCTGAGACGCTATATTTAAAAGCACCTCTGTCCACTTTGGGGAAGCCATTTTTGATTGAATTGCTTTTGAAGATACAACTCTGCGAAGAAAAACTAGAAAATCCCCCAGATGCAGTTCGGCTGCGTGCTGTTTCCTAAGAGCAGCTAAAGAGTCAACAGAGAGGTTTACATTATAACCAAAAGCAAACAGGAAACAGTTTTTTATCAAGTAACTTACACTGAGAATGCAGTTGCTGCTGCTAAGTCACTTCAGTCGTGTCCGACTCTGTGTGACCCCATAGACGGAAGCCCACCAGGCTCCCCCGTCCCTGGGATTCTCCAGGCAAGAACACTGGAGTGGGTTGCCATTTTTAAGTAGCACTTAATTCACAACCTAGGCTGTCAATTAGCTGCCTAGAGCCTGGGTTCAATTCCGGGCCGGGGAACTAAAATCCTACAAGCCACGCTGCATGGACAAAAATAAATAAATGTTATGAACTGAAACATATTCTTAAAAACCAAAACAAAACCATGTCTGTGTGTGCATTAGACTAGTAAAAGAACTGACAACTGTGATCACATTTTCAAAAAGTCCATGATCCACTCACCACTTCCCCCATCCTCTGGCCCAATCAAATTAAGAATTGCATCTCTAAAAAAGACTTAACTGTTTTTATATTCTACAAGAAACAAATTTCTAGACCTGGGTATGGTTTGCCTGAACTCTACATATAAGAAATCTTTCCACCCAACCTGCTCTAAACAACCATCCCAATTTTCCCAAGAGCATCAATACCTCTCATCACCCCTCTAATAGTTTCCCTCCAAGACTGATGCCAAAGCTGAAGCTCCAATACTTTGGCCATCCAATGAGAAGAATGATTCATTGGAAAAGACCCTGATGCTGGGAAAGACTGAGGGCAGGAGGAGAAGAGGGTGGCAGAGGATGAGATGGTTGGATAGCATCACCAACTCAATAGACATAAGTCTGAGCAAACTGTGGGAGATAGTAAAGAACAGGGAAGCCTGGTATGCTACAGTCCATGGAGTTGAAAATAGCAGGACATGACTTAGCAATTAAACAACAACCCTGTGCATTTTGAAGCCAAAGAACTTTCTGCTCTTCCTCTAATACACCATGATCTCATATCATCCAACACCTTGGAGGTATGACCCACTCAGAGTCAGGGCAAAGAAGTTTGCCAGCGGGGCAGTTTCCCAGAATGTCAGTCTGTAAGGTGCATTAAAATGTGGAAAACTAACAATCTGAAAACAGGCATTTCTTTCAGGGAGATCCTGGCATATCAAATTAAGAAATACACAGATAAGTCACTTGTGATGGAGGAGAGACTAACTCCCAGCCAAAGGACAGGTCTGACTAGTCAGTAATCTATAATATCTTCCTGGATATCTTGTTAACTGGAGGGTTTTTGTTTTGCTGATGGGTGTGCAGGTTTATGATAGAACTAACCTGCTAGGGACAATTAGAGAAAAAGCTAAGAGTTCCTTTTCTACGTTTCCTTCTCACAGTACTCTAATCTTACTTCTTCAGTCTTTGCTAATATGCAAACCTTTTTAATAGTATTAATTTGAAGAATATAAAATTATTAGCCTGCCCTGGGTACCTACATGTCACTCTAACCTTGTTCCTATGCATTTCTTCAAAATCCAGTTCAAAAGTTCCATGAAGCTTTCTCTCGTGGCAGAGACCCCTGGGAAAATCTCTTAGGAGGCCTCCATCCAACCCCACTCTCACTTCCAGCAAGTATTTTATTTCCCAGCAAGTATTTTTTTTTAATAAGACACTCAATTAATTAATTAAAGCCTAGAGACCTTAACCATAAAGCTGGTTGATACAGCTTGATGATATAGTTTGTTTCCAGTATCAGTTCAGTTCAGTTCAGTTCAGTCACTCAGTCGTGTCCGACTCTCCGCGACCCCATGAATCACAGCACGCCAGGCCTCCCTGTCTATCACCAACTCCCGGAGTTCACTCAAACTCATGTCCACAGAGTCAGTGATGCCATCCAGCCATCTCATTCTTGGAAAAGTACACCATACTTTTAGTTAAGTACTATAGAGAGTATGTGGAGTTATTAATACCTGGTCTACCTATCTGAATGCCTGGCCACTGCTGACTAGAATCAATCTCACTCCCACCCATGCCCATAAACAGAAAAGGTACAACCTGAGAGGAATGGATGTGGACTCAGTGTGTTGTTACATCTGCTAAGATTCATCACAGTTTATTCTTATATTGGGTATGGAAGGATGCAGAGAAGTAACTCTTCTGTTTCTTCCATGCTGTCCATATATGCAGTGCTCAACAGAGGATGGTAAGAAACTATTACCTTAATAACCGTATCCCCAGTTGGATCTCAGGAAAAAGGGAGGTGGCATTAAAAGCCTGTTTTTATGTTATCATGCCTTGTAAGTCTCCCCACACTCTGTATGTGCAACATGCTCTTTATAAAAAAGTAACTTGCCACAGATTCAGCCTCTGAAATCAAAAGTTAGCCCTCAAAGAGACCCATACATACTTCTAGATTCTGACCTAAGAGATTTAGCTGTTTCTTCTGAGCCTACTGTATTACACTGTAATTATTTGTTTAAATGTCTGCCTTCCTCATTACCCTAGAAAGTCCTAGAGGGCAGAGATAATGTTTTGTCATTTTTGTATATGTTCCTTTATCCACCCAACTACCTATCTATACAGTATTAATATTATTTAAACACTACCTTATTTATTTAAATATTATTCATTATACTATTCCAATATTAACATTCATCAGGCTCTTATGTGCCAGATACTGCTCTAAATCCTTTACAAGTATTAAATTATTTAATCCTCATAATGATCTTTAAAGACTGGGTCTATTACCTTTGTTTTATCTATCTATCTAGTCCAGAAAGGATTTAACAGTTCCCAGAGCTTATTATGGTAATAAGACATTGATAGTTACACAAAATTTCTTCAACAAATGATCAGTTTTAGACCTTTATTCCTTAATTATATAACTAACATATGCAGTAGTTCTCCTGTTAAGGGTTTACATTCTACTGAAATACAACATTCACTATATTTTTTGTGGGTTTTTTTTTTTTGCTGTGCTGTGCAACCTGTGAGATCTTGGTTCCCTGACCAGGGCTTGAACCCACATTCTCAGCAGTAAAAGCCAAGTCCTAACCACTGAATCATGAGGGAATTGCCACAATGTTGATTAATAGTTTTTTTAAAGCTATAAGCAGGTGACCATATTACAGCAACCAAAATTTATTACAGCTAAGTATATATAACAGAGAGTTTTTTTTTTAGTAACTAGAGAACAGAACAGCCTAGCAAGAAGTTGAGCTCCCCTAATTCTAACCCAATTCCAAAATATTAAAAACCTTGATCTTGGAGGAACACTTAAACCAAGACTGCAACTCAAGAGATGAGCTGTCAGGATTAAATGCTACAAAAACATAATCTGGGGAAATCAGTCACTGAGAACCTCTAGGTTTAAGATACAATAGAGAGCCTGAATCTAGACTTTGGGTGGTATAGTTACTACATCAGGGTTAACTGACTGTAAAGAGAGGAAGTTCAATCAGACGTACATCTACATAGTACATATTTGGAGAGAAATGGGGTTTCTAAATAAACAAATAAAAATCCTTTCAAGTCTCACAACAGAAAGAAGTCTACATTCTAAAGATATTCACTCAATGTGGACTCAATAAATGCTTATAAATAATGACAGCAAAAAACGTTTATGATACCTCTGAAATCTCTCTTCTCAGTTTCTCCACTGGAGTCAATTTTTTTTTCTTCTTCATCCTCTTCTCCTTCTCCAAAAGAGGCCATAAGCAATACACCAGCCTGGGACAACAAATTCTTCAACTGACTACAGAGTAAATCCAACAAAGATTGAACTACCTTGGGGCTCAGTTTATCAGCATAGGTCCTATGTGAAATAATGGGAAAAAAATAAACGGTAATTATACATAAGGGTAACCATACTTAAATACATAAAGAAGATTAGGGGTAAAAGGAAACTACTAAAATGTGGAAGACCAACCCCCACAAAGTTCTATCAAAATGTCTACAATGCTCACCCTGTAGTGATGGCTAGAATCTGGAGCAACCTTGTACTAGCCACTTTTAAAGCTGTGCTAAGCTGGGAAACACCAGTTTTTGGCAACAACTGAAGCGGCTGTCCTAGCATGGTGTCTGTGCCACATAACTGTGACAATACATTTAGCAGACCAGTGGAAATCGCCAAAGAAACATCTACTGGCTGATAGTGAACACTCAGGGCAAAAACTGTAACCAAAAGGAGACGCTGCTGGGCTTCTAGAACAAAAGAGAGAAAGACAATTGAGAATCTTCTTTGAAGTTAACAAAGCATTTACTAAAATAAGTCATATTCCAAAACAGAAATGGTAGTATGGAACCCTATTACATTTTCAAGATTTATTCTTTACAGATAAGCTGACATACTAATGTTACTAAACACAGAACGGTAGCTACCTACTACAACCCCAGGCGAAAATGCAACTTGCATCTTATATTTGCATTGCATTGCATTTACATTTGTAATTGCATTGCAGTTACTCACCAATGTGGTGCTTGTTGGCTTGCAGGGCTCTCTCCAGGGTAGCAGACAATTGTTGATAAATCTTATGCACAGCCACCTGGATTTCAATCTGAATATTTCTCTTAGCTGCTCTGATCCCATCCTAAATTACGCATAAAGATTTACCTTTTCTATTAACAACAATAACACTTCCTACTTTTGAAAGTAATAGCATTTTATCCCTAGGCTATACTAGAGCCCTATGGTGGTTTTTAATCATTTTGTATATTTCAGTATATAAAAGTTAAAACTTATTTTTCAATGCTTGAAAATTCTTGATTCAATATAATCTTTCTCCTTTCCCACAAAGCATTTTTCCTCTCTAAGCATGGAAGACATGAAGAGAACACTTAAAAAAACAGTTCAAACAAGAAACTAAGTAAAATTGATCAAGTCTAAAATGTAAATTTTTGAAACCCATCCTCCCAAATACCAACCCTGTCCCAACTTAAATCTACCTCTACACAATTTGGCTAAGGGATAATAAAACTGAACCAGCAAAGAATGTAAAAGTACAACAGTACCATAGCTTTCCTACTGGTTTATCTAATTGCAGCTACACTACTATTACTCAAGAAATGAAACCAATGATATCATTAAGTCATTTAGGTCTTTATATTTTTAAACCTCAATTCTAAACACCAAAAAGTTTAGCATTGTTAAACTGGTATTGTAAAAATACAGCTAAAATCTGAATATACTGCAAGGTGTCATCCTCACAGGACAGCTCTGTCACTTACCTGATAGTGATGCAATCGGCCACTCTCTCCTTTGGCTCCTGCATGTCCAACAGTGCCTAAACCGAAACATCCTGCTAGAAACTGTAGCCTCACAGATGTGAGCAGAGTGGATGACTGGAAACCTGAGCTCGATCTGCTTCCTGTCAGAGAGATGCTACCTTTTTCTTCCATTCCAGACAACAGAACAAGTATCTGATGAAGTGCCTCTAAACGGAGCTTGCAAAAAGGTAAAATAAACATATTTTAGAATTCTTCACTGAACTGAAAATAACTCTCTACATCATAGACAATATATTTCTTAGTGTACAGAAAATTTTGATATTTCTTAGGAATCTGTTCTATTGACATAAATAATTATTTTACTATTATGACTTTAAAAATTAAAATATCTCTAAGGTCTCTGCAGCATATTTCAGTATAAGTTACACAGTACAGTGGAAAAAGTAGTAAATCTGGATGCAGGAGACCTAGTTTAAGGGCCACAGTAGTCCAATTACTATGCAGTCTTGGGAAACTCATTTAATTTCCTGAGTCTCAGTTTCTTCATGTATAAAATGAGGCTATTAGTACTATAATCTATTCACAGAACTACTGTGATGCTCATGAGGAGATACATGTGAAGGTTTCAAAAGTGTCAGGTAGTAATGATACTGCTTCCTTTTCTTATAATACTGCTATATAGAATGAATACTCTTTAGTTCAAGAATTAGAAGAAGTATTCCCAAAAGGTCTCAATGTGGTTCTCTTGAACTTTGGGCTCTATCTTCCCTAGGAGGACAAATATTCACCACAGCACTCAATTGGCCTATTCCTCTTTTGTTTTTAAATAAAGTTTTTACTTAGAAATAATTTTGTATCTATAGAAGAGTTCCTATATACTTTCCCCAAGTTTCTCCTACTGTTAATATCTTACATAATTATGGTACATTTATCAAAAACAAATTAACATTGGTACAACACTACTAACCAAATCACAGAATTTATTTGGATTTCACCAGTTTCCCCATAATGCCCCTTTTATGTTCCAGGATCCAATCCAGGATATTACACTGCATTTAGTTGTCTTGTCTCCTTTAGTCTGTGACAATTTCTGTCTTTGTTTTCCATGACCCTGACGCTTACAAAGGGCTGTTCCTGTATTTTATAGTATGTCCCTCAATTTCAGTTTGCCTGATGTTTTCTCATGTTTGGACTACAGATATGGATTTGGGGGAAGAATATTACAAAGTCTCCCTCTCATCATATTATTATCACCGTGCATGATATTAGTGTAACCTATTAATTATGATGATATTAATCTTGATCACTTGGTTAAGGTGATGTCTGCCAGGTTTCTGCAAAGTAAAATTTTTCCCCCATTTTCATACTCTGTTAGCTCTAAGTCACTAAGTCCAGCTTACTATTAAAAAGAGGAAAATTAAGCTCAACCTCCTGGCAGGAAGAGTATCAGAGAATTTGAGGACATGTTAAAATCACAATCATTAATAAATATTTTGAGGGAGATACTTAAGAAGTTTTGTTCACTAACTTTAGCATTCATCATTATTACCATGATGTTCTGATCTATCCCTTTTTAAACAGAGACAAATGTGTCAAAAATGGAGAATCTAAGAACAGACCTGTATGGTCACCCACCAATCTTATTATAGTTTCTAGGAGACAAGGAAACACTTAGTGATTAGAGTATCTTGTTCTAAAAGACAGCAATTAAAAATACACTATTGTTCATTGTAAAGAAAATATCAAGTTGCTCCAGTTAAGATAGCAACATCAAAAAGCTCAGGTGAAGGAAAGAGGGAGGCAAGGAGTAGAAGAAAAGGAAAAATTTTTCCTATTAATTGTATATTCAGTGGTTCATAGTCCCTCATAAGGAGTAAATATAAAAAACTTACTTCTGCCCTTAACTGTTGCTGCTCCATTGCAATGATGGAGGCCTGGGGACTTGTAGACATACTTTCCTCTGGCTCTTTAAAACCTGGGGCATTCCCCACATCTCCACTCACAAAGCTTACAACATTTTCAATCAAAGTGTGAACTCCCAAAGACTTGGTAAGATCAAAATCAGACTCAAAGGAATAAGAGGAACTGCACAACCAGTCTCTGTTATGTTTCAGGCGAGTCCACGAGTCGCTCAGGGATTCCAATTGACTGTGCACAGGACCTACATACAAACAGAACAAACATGCATCAGTGATGACCAAGTAGAACATATATTCTGAAACTAGATGAGGGCTGAGTGCTGCTACCATATCAACTGGTGAGGAATGGATACTCATGTTTGAATACATGCATGCATTAAGTGAATCTGAGCAAAATGCTTTGCTAAAAAACAACAAAAAACCAAAAACTAGAGCAATGTAAGAAAAGAAAGGGAAAGCCCTGTTTAATGTACCAGTGTCTCTGAAGCGCTTTAGCAACACGCTGCCACAAGAAAAAGAAAGGCAGAAGCTGTTCTCAAAATGCTTAGCTTAAAAGGCTCTGCAGTATTAAACCAGACCACCATTTATGACCACAACAGAACTAGGCACTTAGGACACTGCTGGTAAGATCAACTAGCAATAGAACTTCATCTGATTTAACATTATCATTGCAAAGAGTGAATTAAGATTGCGCAAAGTGTCTACATATCTGCAATGAAATATTACCAAAAAAATGAATATAGAAGGGCAAGTAAACTTACACAAAAAGGAGACATAAACATCACCCTTTGGGTTTCATTAATGTAAGATGAAATATGAATATAACATATATTCATATTTATTGCAGGCTGTGAAACTCCTTTATAGAAGAAGCAAAGTTTCACAGATAAGAATACGTAAGATTTACTATAAAATTATATCTACATAAAATTACCAAATGGTTTAACGATAGTGGCTAATACCATTAGTTTTGCCAAAGGGCATTTTATAGCTTAAAATCTTTACACTAGACAGCAAAAATGTTAGTATGTGTGATCACAACATTGTCCAAGTCATGTGCCAGCAGGGGCTTTAAATAAATATATCAATGTCTAAATTCTAACAAGCTTTGTCTTTTTTGGTTTAACTGATCTTGGGTATATCAGTTAGATTAATCATACTCTGGCTTATGATATACTCTCATCATTGATCCATGCATGGCTTGCTTTTGTATTTATATTTATAACAAATGTGAACACAAGAAATAGAAAACTTGGCAGAGTACTATCTGTTCCTCCCCACAACCCATCTCTCTCCTGTGTCCTGCCACCTAACGCTTTCATTATTGCTGTTAAATACTGTTTTATATGTATTCCAAGACAAATAATGTTTAGTGTTAGTTGCCTGTGACCTTATAAAAAAGCAACATTTTATGTAATCTTTTTGTATATTATGTTTTAAGTATAATATTGCTAATACTCAATTCACATTATTCCATGTAGCCACAGTTCATTTCTTTGAGTGCTGTGGAATATCTTACTGTGTGAACCCACCAAATTTTTCTATTAGGAATGAATCAGGAATGAGGTACCTAATAAAATATGTATTACAAAAATTACGTTTGTTACATACTAGATGGAAAAGATGTGGGAAGAGGACTACTAATGCCCGCAGAGAAAATGAACTAACATAATATCAACTGTATAACTTATTTCTGAATTATTACAATGATGTCAGGAAAACCTTAGGACTTCAAAATGAGACACAGGAATTCACAACAGGCAGTTAATATTATAAAGCAGCTATGAAATAATTTATATGAATTCTACTAAAATAATTTAGAATGACAAAGAATATATGATTTATCTGCCTTCCATATTTTAGCAAGAATTCTTAAGATTAAAAAATGTTAGATTTTCAGTTCTATTGAAATAGAAATAACCAATCTGAAAATTTCCCCTAACTGTATAGCTGATTATTTTCACAAGTATAACAGAAAAGAGCAAAAATCCAAAGAAAAATGTCATGGATACATAATGTATTTAATTAAAAATGATATTTAAAAAATAAAGCAGGGGAATGTGGAAAAAAAGAAAGAATCATTTTTCATTTTCTTAAGCATTCCAAAATCAGAATCTGGATTTAACCTTAACTTACAAATAGTATTTTTTGGCTCTTAGGATTGAGCCTATTAGTTCAATAAAAAAATTTCAGAATAAAAAGTTTTTCTACCTTATAATACTTACGATTGTTTTTTAAAATGAAAATAAAATGTGCAAAGAGTTAATGTTAGAACCACGTAAGTAAAAGCGACCTTAAAGATTATCTAGTTCAGTTTCCTTACTTCCAGAAACAGAGGCTCAAAGAAAATGATCTTCTAAATTAATAAAACTAATTCCTTAAGTTTATGGGAGGTGACCTTACAAATAACTTGCTGTTAATCAACTCACAAAACATTGATTCATGGGAATTCCACTACCTGCCTACACAAAGGTTCAATTGTGAAGAATCTACAGGAAGTGAATTGCCTTAATATACTCCAAAATATCCTATGAAATAGGTAGCCAATCCCCAGATTAAGTCCTCTCTGCAATTTAAAGCAGGGGTCAGCAAGTTTTATCTATAAAGAGTCAGTTAGTAAATATTTTAGATTTTGTGGATTATTCACCGTTCATCCAAATATTCAACTCTTCTGTTGTAATGTGAAAGGAGCCATAGATAATACATGAGTGTGGCTGTGTTTCAACAAAACTTTAAAACAAAGATAGCAATCCACATTTAGCCCATATTCATAGTTTTCTGACCCCTAATTTAAAACATGCAACTTATTAAGTGTATAGACCAAACAAAACTTTGTATGAACAAAAGAAAGAACAAGAAAGACGCTATGTGAAAGTATTAGCATAAATAAATAAATTTTTATAACCAAAATGTTTAAGCTGATATCAAAAATACTTTGAAACACAAAATCTCATAGTATGGAAATGAGAGATGAAAAACTGTAATTGTTAAAAAAAACTATAATAACCTAATAACTAATTTGTTCTGTACTGTTTTGTCTGAATATAGGAAATATTGTGTCTGAAAAGCATATCAAAAGCCTCTATAGAGTAACTGTGACTAACCCAATTCTTAATATTAATTCAGAGTCTCCTACTATAAAAAGAAAATATGAAATCCAACAAGAAATTTGAGACTGTTTACTTGTCCTTATAACTTTGGTTCTTATGTGGAATTTTCAAAATGAACATGGCAGAGCTGCAATACATACTTTATAAACCATAAAATATGTAGGCAAGCTAAAAGGGGAAAAAAATTAAACATGCCATCATGTACTTGCTTGAAGCTCTTCTTTTTTCTGGGGCTCAACTGGCCAAAAAGGAGTAAATACACTACCACAACAAGAATCAGAAGACAAAAGGAGAAATTTCATACAGGAGACAACATTCACATTTGTTCTTCTTTATACAATCTAATTTGAAATGCATAGATAAAACAGCATTTCACCCATACAAGTCATACCATGAAATACACATGTTGATAAATGTTTCTGATATTATTTAGCAATAAAACACTAACACTATATTTAAAGATCTGGGGCAGGGTGGTGAAATCAAACCATGATGCTCCTTCTTAAATTTTTGCTTTGGAATCTCCATCATTTTTCACTGATTATATCAGCTTCAACTTAAATACAAAAACTAAAGTATCTGCAAAAAGGTACTGTCGTTCAGTAAAGAAGGTGCTCAGTTCTACACAACTACAGCAAATCTTTTCTGTATTATCAAAGTACCCAAATACTAAAAAGTTTAACAGGTTTTGTCAAGAATTTTGACAAGCTATTATGAGAATTAAATGGGTTAATATGGTTGAAGTGATTAGCACAATACCTGGCATATAGCAGTTTTTATGTGTTTAATGAATACAAATTTGATATTACTTCTGAGGTGCTAAGCAGAAATATGGATCACCTGTCTCTTTTTAAAGTAATCTATGATATTTTTTTTATTTAGAATTTAGCTCTGATGAGCAGGTTGGCTGAGCTCAATTTATTTGCTCACTTTACTCCTTCCTACCATAGTCACTTTCTTGGACCAAGAGCTTGTACCAATTGTGAAACATTAACTGGAATGAGGGGAAAAGAAGCAATCATGGTTCAACAACATGAATTCCAGTATCCCCAATGCCAAATACTGAAATTATAGGCACTAGGCTCCCTCAAGTTAGTCTTTGGAGGCATATTAAGAGCAGCCGATATGTGTATACAACCATTAATTGTCATTAATCTATCCATTTAGTTTCAATAACAGATGCAATTAAATATTGCTATCTCTAATTTCTCTTACTAAACTTTTAATAACTCAGGACTACTAGACTAATAAATGAAAAAGGAAAGTGAGAGAAAAAAGTTCACATTTTCTCCTCAAAATACTGGAAAGGGATAAATAAGCACATAGAAGAATTCTCACTTGGCTGGACATCTGCTTGTCCTTCATAGCTCAAGTCAGAATCAGAACACCTGAATTGCTCCAAAAAGTTCTCAGACTTGGTAGGTTCATCTGCCCAACTGAAGATAGGCATGTTATAGCTTATGACATCTGGTCCATTTTGACAATAAATAAGGAAAAAACAGAGTCGTTTATTTTACCATCATTTAAGAACAAAACAAAACAAAACCCCACTTTGGCCAGAGGGTAGTCTCTAAATATACATGATTTTAAAAAATTCTTTTCAAAATATAATGTTCCAAGTATATTTTCAATGTTAATGACTTTTAAAGAAAGAAATTCATAATAATAAATGAAACTATTAAGTATACATTTTCATTGTTTAATCCACAAACACTAGGATTCATGAGATGGAAAACTATTTTTGCTGCTCTTCCTAGAACAGTAATTCTTCCATTTTCTAGTCACTTACTCCTAGGAACAAAGCTATCAGCAAAATTTTTGCCTGAGAACATTAAGATGTAATGATTACTAGAATAAATTGGTACCACATTAAGTGATATCATCATAATTAACATAATAACAAGTTTGCCTCCCTATTATAACCTCCTAAATGGGTAATTTAAACAAACTTTTCCCATGAGGTCCTATTTATTTGCCTGTTTCCAATAAAATAAAGTTTCAAGAAGTTGACAGGTCTGGTACTACCTTGAACTTTTGGAAAAGTTGGTTTACCCAAAAACTGAACTTGGATAATTCATTCATTTGTATCTACTTAGCTCTAAAACCACATGAAATCTACTTACAGGGCAATTGATTAAAATTATAAACAGGGAGCAAATCTGGGATAAAGTGTCATATTAATTTCTAAGTAATTTACACTTGAATTCTAGGTTATTCTTAATTCAAAGCTAAAAATATCATTTTTTGTTTATTCCAAAGATTACTCTGCTACATACTGACATAGTTATCATAAACTGAATCTCAAATTTATAGTTTCATAAGCATAATAAAGATCTGAGAAAAAAGTAATTTTAGCCAGTGGAATAACACTTATATCAGTATAGGAGGAAGCTCTTAATATGACAGGTTGGATCCCTTATGCTACTCAATGAGTTTGAAGCCGTCTTTTCATTAATATAACATAAAAATCAAAGCAACAACTTTCACCTGAGCTAACCAAAATTAGAAAGGTAAAAATGTTCCACAATTTAATTCCTTACTCAAGTGGTTAAAGAAAACGATACTTCTGGCTAATTACGGCACATGAATTGCCAATTTTCGAAGAATTAGAAAACAATAAAATATACACTGCATATGATATTAACACTAATTTCTTTGATATCACATATACTCTATAATATTTTTGGAACCCAGCAGCTTTGATATGTTATAGTACTAAAAGACTTTTCAATAAAGAAAGTACCAGCTCTAGTCCTCATAACTCCTAATAGTTCAAAAAAAATCATTCTTAGTATTCTAAGTATAAATACCAACATTTCTTCTAAGTTACAAACACAAAAATGAAAAAACTGTGTGTGCATTGCTTCCTCTAACTTCTCAGTTTCCCCTTCTCACCTTTTTTCCCTGTAGGTAAACCTAACATCCTGCCAAGGAAGCTATCAAGAGAAGGGTTCAATTCTGAAATATTAAAGATTAATATCATGAGGAAAAAAGTTTTCCCACCAGCTCTTAGGAAATTACCACTAGCAGCAACTTCTAACACTTCACATTTTCACAACCACAGAATAAATGCGTTTAATAAAAAATGCAAATTAATAAAGAATAACACTTGGTGAGTTTTTAGTTACCTTGGATTTGTATTATCTAAAACTGTTCTTTCCATCTATTGGTACATATAAACAAGAGTTAACTATATTATTCATTAAGATACAGCTTTTAACAAATAAATTTAACTCTTGATAACGCTCTAAAATTGCTCCTCATGGGAAGATTTCATTTTTAGAAATCACCTGTTTATTTCTCACATGTTTTATCTTGAGAGGTAAACAGGGAAAAAAATTATAAACTCTCAGTTTAAAAGTGTACATATGTGTATGAAAGGTGAGTGAGGTAAAGAGCTCTTCAACTACAGCAACTATAACAGTGAGCTAAAGTACAGAAAATTATGTCCATAACTCCTCCAAATGTAAAGTACTGCTTCCAGAATCCACAAAATTTTTAAAAGTCAAAACACGACAAACGAGAAACAGAACCAATTTTTAACTCCTATACATTCCCAGACTTTAAGAGTATTATTTTCAAGAAACTGATCTCCCTCTTAACTTTTCTGACAAAATGTTTCTAATTTTTTTACAATAATGCTTCAATGACATTCAGATCTAAATACATCAGTTACATAAAAAGAGTTACTTAATTTAATCAGATATTTAATATTTAATCCTCACCTCTCTTTCTATGAGATGATGCCAAATCCAAATCAACATTTCGTCTTCCACTCTGTTAAGTTAAAAATAAATAATAAAATTTAATTGTGAAAATAATTTCAAAATTAAGATTTAAGACAGTACTAGAATAAAAAATAATCTATATAATTATAGCAATGTGCTACTTATTCATCAGTCAAGTCAGGCTAAGGAAAAAAGTCTCTAAAAACCCAATGAAAACAGCTCTAAGAAAGCTCAGGCACATGACTTTGAGAAACTAATACACAAAGTCAATGTACACATTAATTAACAGTGTAAAGTAGCAGAACTTTTTCTTTGTCACCATTTCCTCTTTGAAATCGTTGTCTTTTACCTTCCAAACATAGTATGATCTCCTATTAATATCCTCAAGATGCCTAAAGCCCCTGTAGCAAAGTCTCATTTTCCAAAATTACTACTTGTTCTACCTTCACCTTCTATTGATTCTAAAACTATTAGCCTTGGCTAGGTGTACAGAAGAAGAGAATCTTATAAATCCACACTAACAGAAGACTAAGACAGTCCTAAGCCTTCTAGTTGTATTTTAACAGGTTTTAAAAAACCTGTTAAAGAAATCTCAAATTGGTGAAACTGCAGTCAGCTTAATAAAACAGTGCAGGCTTTTAGGAAGAACAGAAGTATATTTCTGTTCTGCGCGTGGTGAGGAGGCACTGGTGACAACTATCTACTCTGTCTTATGTAAAGACAACCATATACTGGTTGTCTGTACAAACCCATAACTTAGATTTATGCACAGATACGGTATTAGAATCTCAGCAATTTCAACTGCACTCTATCACACAATAAAAAAGTTGGTGGCAAAGAAGAAAGCCTGCAGAACTGAGAAAACAGATCTATTTAGGAAAATTATTGGAAAATCTTTGGAAAATTATTGGAAAATCTTTGGAAAATTATTGGAAAATCTTTATTTTGGAAATTATTTGGAAAATCTTTTCCTGGTAACCCACATTGTGGATAAATACATTTTGTTTTACATACACACACATACACCAGAAATAAGCACGCTACCAGGCCATTTGGTGCTGGAGAAAACACCAAAGAGCTGTCATAATACTTCCTGAAGATATTACCATGTCATGCAATGTAACATTTTTATCAAACAGTACCTTTGCCATTAGGGATTATTGAAGAAATTTATCTCAGGCCTCAGAACCAGAAATATCTCAGTTTTTCTCAAAAATAAAAACTTTTTATTTTTTGTTTGTTTTTATCTTTTAGTCACTGTGAATCACGCAACTCATATTTTTCCTATTCAGTGGCCCATATCTAGGAGAACATCACAGGATACATGAGGAGGTTTGCAAATCTTACTCAGGACTTTATTTTCCTCTCTCAGCTTCTTCTAGTCCTAATTCATTCTCTTTATACTTTTATAAATAGTGTTTACTTTTGTATGCTAAATCAATTTTTTTGTGAAAAAAGTGGTAGGGAAATGAGGGAGGTAGATTAGGAGAGTATAGTAAGAAATGATGGTAAGTATAACATCTGTCAATCAAACAGTTAAACTTAGGTTTCACTGTGTAACTGTTGACTTAGGTTTCTCTGTTTACTAAGACAAGAGAAGCAGATAATATATCACATAATACTCTTTATAAAAAAAGATTAAAACACAGGTTTAGCAATAAGCTGGTTAACTTCAGTTATTTTAAGAAAGCATTTCATTCAGTGACAATTCAGGATAAATAAGTACTACTATATATTAAAGATATGAATGATAATCCTAAATAAACTCAGACAGAAGGGTAACGTATTTCAGCAGGAAAATCTCACAGTGCCCCCACGGTTTTGTCCTCTTTGTCTATGTGAAGCTCAAAACTGAAGGCTCAGCCTACGTCTACTGAAGGCTCAGCCTAGGTCTCCTCATCAACAAGAGAATTTGCTCTCTCTAGTTCTTGACTTTTCCACTTCTTATGACACTCTCTCTCTAAATATTCCATAAGAAAAGATGATCAAGAGTCCATCTTTTTAAAAATTATGTTTATTAATTTTTTGAAAACTATAGAAACCAGACTTGGCAGTTAGACCTAAGTTCAACCCACCTCCATTTATTTGTCTTCCTATTATGTTTTGAAACCATAACTTTCAGCATTTTCAATTTAAATTGTATTCCTAAACTTGTTTACCACAACAACCCAGGAAGGCAAGCATAGCAGGCAAAGATATTCCCATTTCAAAGATAAAAATGCTAGAGCTCAGAAAGCGAAAAGTGTCAGGCCCCAGATCAAAATAAACAGATTTGTGATTAAATCAGATTTCATTGTTTATTTGCAAGAAGTATGCCACTTTAACTCTCATTTTCACCTTTTCATATGAGTTGAATTATCAATTATTTACAATATGCAAAGCACAATGTTGGAAATATGAGGGGCACTAAAAAGGGGGGCACTAAATAGAACTTTGAAGAGGTCTACTGGAAAGAAATACTAATAATATATAAGTAAATCCAACAACTAGAGAAAGTCCACAAACAGCAACAGAGTTCCAGTGCAGCCAAAAATAAAAAAGTCCAACATGAGACAAATCACTAGTGGTTTATTAGAGGTACTAACAAACTGCCAGGGAAACAACAAAGTCACTGTTGAGTAATCTTAGGTAAACTTTTGAAAGAGGTGACATTTTAACCAGTACTTAGGAGAGAGGCAAGACTTCATCAACAAAGGAAAAGGACATTTAAGGCAAACAATCAATGAGAAAAGGCTCAAAAGGTATGTTTGGGGTCTGGCAGATGGACTACTATGCTATGGCAAAATTGCAGATTGCTGCAAGGAAACTGGCTTCAAAAGCAGACAGGTAACATTTTCCAGAATCTTTGATTTCTGGGCAGTCACTGAGTTTTTTGGTTTTTTGGATTTTTTAATAAGAAGGTAGCATGACCAGCAGGTGTTTTGCTATTGAAGTGTGTTCTTGTTTTGGGTGTTTTTAAGAGCTCCAGCTCTGGCAGCAGTGTTGAAGGAGAGGGACCGGAAAAGGCAGGGAGATCAGTTTGAAAACTCCCCATTCAGGCAAAGGTAACAAGGGCCTAAATTAAAGAGCTGAAAGAACAAATAGGCACAGAAATTTTACCAAAATAGATCAAACATTCATTTAAAAAAAAATATTTAATGACTATCTACTGTGTGCCAGGCACTACAGGTACTTGGGGTACAGCCATGAATGAAACAGCACAAATTTCTGTCCTCAGGGAACTTATATCCTAGTGTAAGCTAAGAGAAACTGATAAATATAGCAAATAAATAATGCTAGGTACTGGGCAGGAGGTGGGAGTGGGAGTAGGGGCAGGGGACGTGTATCAGCTTCCCTGACAGCTCAGTTGGTAAAGAATTCACCTGCTATGCTGGAGACCCTGAGTCAATCCCTGGTATGGGAAGATCCCCTGGAGAACAGAAAGGTTACCCACTCCAGTATTCTGGCCTGGAGAATTCCGTAGACTGTATAGTCCATGGGATCGCAAAGAGACTGTATAGTCCATCAGGGCGCAAAGAGTCAGACATGACTGAGTGACTTTCACTTTCACTGTGGGGGGGTGGAGTGGGAGGGACAGAGCAAGGCAAAGTGGACAAGGAGTGAACATCTGGAAAGGAAGGCAAACTGGAGTTTCAAATAGAGTGGTCAGGGGGAGTGAGTGAATGAATGAGTGAAGTCGCTCAGTTGTGTCCAACTCTTTGTGACCCCATGGACTGTAGCCTACCAGGCTCCTCCGAGTGTGGGGTTCTCCAGGCAAGAATACTGGAGTGGGTTGCCATTTCCTTCTCCAGGGGATCTTCCCGACCCAGGGATCAAACCCAGGTCTCCCGAATTGCAGGCAGACGCTTTACCCTCTGAGCCACCAGGGAAGCCCATGGTCAGGGTAGGCATCATCAAAAAAGTAACATCGGACAAAGGCTTGGAATGAGGGGATTTGCCTGCAGACAACAGTATTCCAATTAGAAAAAACAGCCATGTAAAAGTCCTATGGGGAAGTTGTGTGGTATGTTCACGGAAAAGCCAAGAGGTCAGTGTGGCAAGAAGGAGGGTCATCAAGGAGGAGAGGAGCAGCAGACAAGACCAGAAAGGAGTGAGGCCAGGATATGCAGAATGGTATAGACCCCTATAAGTCACTGGGAAGTTCTGAGAATTGTCACAGAGTTAGGAGAATAAACAAAGAGACTGACCAACTTGGAAAATCAAAGGGACAGAAAGGAATTCTCAGTAGATGGTAAGACTGGGAATGTGAATCAGGACACAGGGATACTAATGGGAATGAAGAAGAAAAGGAGGAAGAACAAACAAAAACATAGAATGAAACTTGCTTGAAGACACTGTTCAACTTTCCTAGAGGAAGAATCTTTCACACTTAGTTTCTTTTAAACAATAGCTTCATATTTATGTAGCATTCCATACTTCTCAAAAACACTTTCACATCTATTTTCTCTGTTCACATGAGAGGAACTTCAGAGCTAAAAATGGATGGTATCAATCAATACAAAAACTGCAGGCTAGAAACTATAAAACCCTTGAAGGAAAACACAGGCAGAACACTCTTTGACATAAATCACAGCAAGAGCCTCTTTGACCCACCTCCTAGAGTAAATGGAAATAAAAACAAAAATAAACAAATGGGACCTAATTAAACTTAAAAGCTTTTGCACAGCAAAGGAAACTATAAATAAGATGAAAAGACAACCTTCATAATAAGAGAAAATAACTGCAAACAAAGCAACTGACAAAGGATTAATCTCCAAAATATTCAAGTAGCCTCATGCTGTTTAATATCAGAAAAGCACATAACCCAATAAAAAACAGAGAGAAGATCTAAACAGCCATTTCTCCAAAGGAGATATACAAATGGTCAACAAACACTTGAAAAGATGCTCAACATCGCTCCTTATTAAAGAAATGCCAACCAAAACTACAGTGAGGTATCACCTCACATTGGTCAGAATGGCCATCATCAAAAAATAAATGTTGGAGAGGATGTGGACAAAATGGAACCCTTTTTTAGTACTGTTGGTGGGAATGTAAACTGATATAGCCACTATGGAGAATAGCATGGAGACTCCTTTAAAAACTAGGAATAAATCTACCATATGACCCAGCAAACCCACTACTGGGCATATATCCTGAGAAAACCACAATTCTAAAAGACACATGTACCCCAGTGTTCATTGCAGCACTATTCACAATGGCCAGGACATGGAAGCAACCTAGATGTCCATCGACAGATGAATAGATAAAGATGTGGTACATATATACAGTGGAATATTACTCACCCATAGAAAGGAAAGAATTTGAGTCAGCTGAACTGAGGTGGATGAACCTAGAGTCTGTTATACAGAGTGAAGTAAATCAGACAGTGAAAAATAAATATCATATATTAATGCATATATATGGACCTAGAAAAATGGTACTGATGTACCTATTTGTAGGGCAGGAATAGAGATGCAGACCTAAAGAATGAACTTGTAGGCACAGCAGGGGGAAAAAGAGGGTGGAATGAATTGAGAGAGTAGCACTGAAATATATATATCACCAAATATAAAACAGATAGCTAGTGGGAAGTTACTGTATAACACAGGAAACTCAGCCTGCTTTATGTGCTCTGTGAAGACCTAGAGGGATAGGATAAAAGGGTGGGGAGGAAAGGAAGCTCAAGAGAGAGGGGAGATATATATATATACTTATATATACTGACTCACATTGTTGTAAGGCAGAAACCAACACAACATTGTTAAGCAATTATCCTCCAATAAAATATAAGTTAAAAAAAAAAGCTCTTCAGCAGTAGAATCAGGGTCAGTAGCCAAGTCTAAAACAGTAATGAAATCTAACACATTGCCACATGCACAGCAGGCACTATACCCTCATATCACAAAATGGGACACTAAGGCCCAAAGAGGTAAAGTAGCACATACAGATTCACATAAAAGGCAGAGGAGCAGTCAAAATGAAAATCCAGCTATCAACTCCAAGTCCAAAGCTACTCAAATAGAAGCTATCAGATTGTTCTCATTCTCAATTTATTTAACCCATCACACTACAGCACACATTACTTCCTACTTCTTATATAGATCAGCATCTCATTTCTTTGATTTTTACCTTAAGTGCCTGCAATCCAGATCCTGAGGCTTTTTTTGATATGGTAACTGAGAGCTACTGAAAGATTTTAAGTAGAGGAGATAAAAACAGATTTGTATTTCAGGAATATTATTCTAGTGAAATGTTGAAGACAGGCATAAGACAAGACAGAGGTAAACCAGTTTGAAGGTTTTGTACTAGGCCAGGCAAAAGAGAAGAAAAATTTGAGACACAGTGCAGGAAGGATGGACAGGACATATTAGAAAGGTATTAGGAGTAAAATTTTCAAGGTCAGACTAATGGGACTGTGGGGAGTGAGGAGGACCAGGAATTAAGAAAAAGTAGAGGCAAGGATGTGGAGAAGGCAATGGCACCCCACTCCAGTACTATTGCCTGGAAAATCCCATGGACGGAGGAGCCTGGTAGGCTGCAGTCCATGGGGTTGCTACTAGTCAGACATGACTGAGTGACTTCACTTTCACTTTTCACTTTCATGCATTGGAGAAGGAAACGGCAACCCACTCCAGTATTCTTGCCTGGAGAATCCCAGGGACAGGGGAGCCTGGTGGGCTGCCGTCTATGGGGTCACACAGAGTCGGACATGACTGAAGTGACTTAGCAGCAGCAGCAGACGCAAAGATGAACTTAGGTTTCCAGCCTGGGGAGTTAATACTAAGATAGTGGATGGGAAAGAACAGGTTTCGGAGAAAAATGAGTTTATTTTTGGATAGGTTAAGATTGTGGTCACCTAACATGTTCAAGTAGAATGTCTATCAAGGAGTGAGATACATGAACTTGGAGTTCAGGAAGAAGTCAGGGCTAAAGAAAATAATCTGAGAGTCACTAACATACAGGTGATAAATACCTATGCAATAAAGTTATCTCATTGCTCTTAAAAGTTCTTTTTTAAAAAAACTTTTTTTGTCAAAACAAATGTATATTACTTAGTCTAACCAAAGTCTTATGTATTTATAAAAAAAATCCTTTACTGAATCTAGGTATACCTACCAGTGCGTAACCCTCTTCATCTGATTCAGGCTGAGACAAATCAGATTCACTCCTCGATTTGATCAGTCTATAATTTGGACTTGCGTGGACTAGCCGGCTCTCTGCAGTAAGACTTTCGCTCCTGTCTCACATGCACAAAGAAAAGTTTTTCGATTTGGGACTGTTAGTGAACATAAAATTGAATGGAACCAGCAGCACAGAGATAAAACACACACACAGTGACGAGTAATTATGACTGCTGATGGAAAATCCTGGCTCTCAGTTAGGTCTAAGCACAAAGTCTTCTTAATCAATTACAGAGGTATACAAATATTTTCATGTTTCTCAACTACTGTTGTTTATATGTACGAAAAATTGTGCTGTCTCACTTAATCAGAAATTTATACTCCAGGTTGAACTAGGATCACTCTATACATTAAATTCATCCGTCAATTTGTATTTCCTCCTCCATGTCTGTGTTAACTTCAGAATAAATCATTTCAATGCATACAGAAACAAAGGAAGAAGAAATGCTTTAAGTTTCTGCTCAGTCCCACCTGGTCATAAGTCCACCCCCTTCAGAGGTACTTGTAGAAGGCTGCTGCAACTGTCCTTCGTCCCTTCGCTTCTGAAGCTCCTCAATCACAGGACTTACGCCTAATATTAACAGGGCACATCGATGGATCACGGAGTTGCAGGCAGCAGTGTACACATCCTGACCCTCAGGAAGGTCTGTGCTCACCCTTCGCTCTTGCTGAGCCTGAGGAGGTGGATCATCAGCTCGAGCCCCAGACCCTGCCCCACTGTTCATTCTATCTCGATCTCGGCTACGAGCTACTTCACGGGCTGAGAGGAAACACTGAAAGATTTCTGTAACATGCAACACAAAAACAAGGTCTTAACACATGGGGAGAGAAGAGCAAAGAAAATAACAATAAAAATAGTCAAAAAGTTGGGACCAAATACTTAATCAAAGAGGGAAAATTATTTTTTAGACATTAAATACAGCATCTAAGTAAAAATTTTATCAAAAATATATGTATAATATTAAGCTTATAAAAATTACAATAGGAAATACTCATGCCTTCATAGAATTTAGATTTGGTTGATTCTATTTCTACTCTTATGAGTTTGATCAGTAGTTTGCAAAGTGTGGTTCCAGAAGAGCAGCATCAACATCATCCAGGCACTTGTTAGAAATGAAAAATACTGTGCCTCTCTCAGACTGTCTAAATCAGAAGCTCTAGGCATGGAACCAGTAATCTGTGTTTGAACAAGCCCTCCAGATGATTTTGAAGGCCATTATAGTTTGAGAACCACTGGGTTATATAAAAATAACTGCCCATTTCTGAAATGTTCACAACCTTGGTTTGAAAATTGTCAGGTTACAAGAGAAAAAGACAAAGTTTAAGTCGCATTAGTTAAAATGAAAAGCTCTTTTTCCCCTTCCAAAGTCCACATAACTCCTAACATCTACACGTTGCTGTATTTTGAACATAGTAAATAAGCACAACGTTTAAAGGTCTTTGCTGAAACAGAATCAGATTCTACTAAATGTCCATCTAATGCTGCTGCTGCTTGCTGCTGCTGCTAAGTCGCTTCAGTCATGTCCGACTCTATGCGACCCCATAGACAGCAGCCCACCAGGCTCCGCCATCCCTGGGATTCTCCAGGCAAGAACACTGGAGTGGGTTGCCATGCTACCCCTTGCCAATTTACAAGTGTAAAAAGTCAGTGGGTTTAACAAGTTTCTGATGCAGTGGTAGATATTTCACAAGAGGAAAAGAATATTTTGCTCAAATTCAAGTAAAGGTGGTATTTTTAATGGAGAAACTAGGCAAAAAAGTTAGTAAAATATTAGGGTCATCCATTAATATGGAAGTGGTGGTAGTGGTGGTTTAGTCACTAAGTAATGTCTGAGTCTTGCAACCCCAAGAACTGTAGCCCGTCAGGCTCCTCTGTCCATGGGTTTTCCCAAGCAAGAGGTTTGCTATTTCCTTCTCCAAATATGGAAATACAAACTTTAAAATAGATCTGTATATTTCAAGGTATTATGATAATATATTCATTATGCTATTGAAAGTCCCTTATTTCTAAGAAAAACAAACCAATGAACTAACAGTCCAGAGCTGGAAACCAGTTAAAGTAATTAGGAGAATTGTCACTGGAATTCTGGGCAGATTTGGTTCTAATTCCAGCTGCTACTACTTGTGGCCCTAGGCATATAATTTTCCCTCCTTAAACCTGAGTTTGTCCATCTTTAAAACAAGGTAATTGGAGAAGACAATGGCAACCCACTCCAGTACTCTTGCCTAGAAAATTTCATGGCTGGAGGAGCCTTGTAGGCTGCAGTCCATGGGGTCGCTACGAGTCAGACGTGACTGAGCGACTTCACTTTCACTTTTCACTTTCACTCATTGGAGAAGGAAATGGCAACCCACTCCAGTGTTCTTGCCTGGAGAATCCCAGGGATGGGGGCGCCTGGTGGGCTGCTGTCTATGGGGTCGCACAGAGTCGGACACAACTGAAGTGACTTGGCAGCAGTAGCAGCAGCAGAACAAGGTAATACTAGAAATCATCTGATAAGACTGAGAGGATTATGAGTTAATCTATGTGAAGCATTTGACCCAAAGGCCAGCATATAACTGATGCTCAAAAATGGTATTTTAGTTTAAAAATTATTGGTTAACTATAATGCTTTATTATACAGTAATTGAGGGTTATATTTTGTTACTGTGCTTTTCCCCTTTAGTCTTTGCTTTCAGGAATTTCTAAACTAAACCTTAAGTTCATCCAAAAATGTTCCCTCAGCCTAGGTTTTAAAACTATAACTATTCTCTGGGAATTCCCCGGTGGTCCAGTGGTTAGGACTCAGCACTCTCACTGCCGGGACCCAGGTTCAATCCCTGGCCGCGTAGTAAGGCAACCCTCAAAACTATATTGTATATAATCATAATTATCCTCCTACTCGTCATCTCTAATCCCCTCCTCTCCATTTGGACCTTATATTTTTTCTTGTTTTAATGGGCTTTGGCCTTGTTTTGAGCCATCTCAAAATCATTTTTAGAAATATGCAAAACACAAATAAACTGGTAACAAATTAAGTGTCAAACTGAAGAATATAGACAATCTCAATACCAAATGTGTAGATGGCCATAATGTTTTAGGCTACAAAACTGAATATATACTTTAAATTGACGTAGCCAAATCACTCAAAAGATACTAACAAATATTTAAAAGCTTTGGGATTTCTCTTTAAATATTTAAATGATTACATTTTAAAACTATTGGTAGCCTTATAAAAGCATGAAAAATGTCATTCACCAGCCAATAATATTCTCATGTAATATTCTCAACCAATAATATTGTCTCTTGCTTTTTACTGAAAACAGCACTATAGTCAGTGGGTGAAGTTTATAATTTAAAAAGTTCTGCATATGGTCTCTCTCCTTCTCACCACTTAGAAGTCAGTCAGGAGAATGGGCAATTTGGTACCCCTAGAGAACATACTTTGAATGACCCTATTCAATGACTCATGGGCATCACTTCATGAATGAAACTCAGTGGAACAGGTACTATTTCCAAAAGCCTGCATATAGAGCTTTTCAGCCCAAAACACCCAATCCAATAGCTTGAATGGAACTAACACAGTTTTAAGAGCTGAAATGTTAGCTAACCAGATCATCAAGAGAATACAGGATCCTTTCAAAAAACTGTAAAGAAATGTTTGCCTCTCTCTTCTGTAGTCAGTTTCCCTACCAAAAAGAATGCCACAGTGTGTATCTGTAAAGCAAGAAGGGTGTACTCACTGCCAGCTGTCATCACTTCGTGTTCTCGTTCTTCCTCCTCATCCTCTGGCTCTGGATGTCCCTCTTCCCGATCTCGCTCAGCCTGTTCTTCCATTTCAGCTTCTTCATCAATGGTCCGGGTAAATGAATGCTCCTGAGGATCAACATCTGCTGAGTCTTGGTTTTCCGAGATCTTAAAGAAATAATCAGAGCTACACTAAATATATATATTTTAATTTTGAAAAATATCATTAAAACCTTGATTTTTTTTATCATGGAAAATAATGTTAACAGCAATAACAACTCATGAATTTTACCACAAAAACACAAAAGATATATTGGATAAATCTGAAGAGATTAGAAAGAATGTATAGCGACATCTCACTAAGCTCTCTTCCTCAATATTTTGATTGTTCTGCTGTAAACTGCTAAATTAAAATGACCTGAGTATGACAATAAGCATAAAAGGTAATTAAAGAACATGAAATTTAATTCTATTCAGTCTCCCTCAAATTGTATGTTACTGCTACTCTGTATAAATGTTTAATAATTTTAATTTTTAAAAAAGTGCTTTTTAACCTCTTATTGGTGAAAATATTTACGTTATACTCTCTTAGCAAATTTCAGTTATATAAACATATTATTTTTCAATTATTTTCTCACTTGGCCCTTGAAGAAACCAAAAGTTAGAAATCTGATAAGGACAATGTTATTCCCCATGGTGATTATGATACCTAGTAGTCATCTAAAGAAGAGAGTCCTTATTATAGGTGTGATTCACGGTTAGAGGGGGATACTGAGCAGTCAGTCAGACTCGCACAAAACATAAGTCATGTATCCTCACAATATGTAAATTTCAAATGTGAGCTTCAACAAAATGGCTGATTAATACATTTCATGGGCTTTCAAGGTCACTCACAAATAATCTGATCCACAAATATTAAATCAGTGCATGCTAAAAGAATACTATAATACAAATGCAGAGATAAAGTTTGGTTTTTAAAATCTAAGATCTATATAATGGAGTGCAAAGCATCTTATGTATGAAGCTTCAAAGAAAGTTTCAAAGAAATTTATATGTATAATTATAATATAATTATGTATCAGGCTATACTCATAATTATAGGATCATGTTATCAGAATTATCAAGCACTTCAGAAATCATTTCAGTTTTGTTGCAAGAATTACTTCCAGAACAGCCTTAGTAAGACTTTTTCATCTTTACCTCCAGCCGTAGGCAACTCTAACCATTAGAATTACTTCCAGCACAGCCTTGGTAAGAGTTTTTCATCTTTACCTCCAGCCGTAGGCAACTCTAACCATTAGAATTGCTTCCAGCACAGCCTTGGTAAGAGTTTTTCATCTTTACCTCCAGCCGTAGGCAACTCTAACCATTAGAATTGCTTCCAGCACAGCCTTGGTAAGAGTTTTTCATCTTTACCTCCAGCCGTAGGCAACTCTAACCATTAGAATTGCTTCCAGCACAGCCTTGGTAAGAGTTTTTCATCTTTACCTCCAGCCGTAGGCAACTCTAACCATTAGAATTGCTTCCAGCACAGCCTTGGTAAGAGTTTTTCATCTTTACCTCCAGCCGTAGGCAACTCTAACCATTAGAATCGCTTCCAGCACAGCCTTGGTAAGGGTTTTTCATCTTTACCTCCAGCCGTAGGCAACTCTAACCATTAGAATCGCTTCCAGCACAGCCTTGGTAAGGGTTTTTCATCTTTACCTCCAGCCGTAGGCAACTCTAACCATTAGAATCGCTTCCAGCACAGCCTCGGTAACCATTAGAATCGCTTCCAGCACAGCCTCGGTAAGAGTTTTTCATCTTTACCTCCAGCCGTAGGCCACTCTAACCATTAGAATCGCTTCCAGCACAGCCTCGGTAAGAGTTTTTCATCTTTACCTCCAGCGGTAGGCCACTCTAACCATTAGAATCACTTCCAGCACAGCCTCGGTAAGAGTTTTTCATCTTTACCTCCAGCGGTAGGCCACTCTAACCATTAGAATCACTTCCAGAACAGCCTCGGTAAGAGTTTTTCATCTTTACCTCCAGCGGTAGGCCACTCTAACCATTAGAATCACTTCCAGAACAGCCTCGGTAAGAGTTTTTCATCTTTACCTCCAGCGGTAGGCCACTCTAACCATTAGAATCACTTCCAGAACAGCCTCGGTAAGAGTTTTTCATCTTTACCTCCAGCGGTAGGCCACTCTAACCATTAGAATCACTTCCAGAACAGCCTCAGTAAGAGTTTTTCATCTTTACCTCCAGCGGTAGGCAACTCTAACCATTAGAATCACTTCCAGAACAGCCTCAGTAAGAGTTTTTCACCTTTACCTCCAGCGGTAGGCAACTCTAACCATTAGAATCACTTCCAGAACAGCCTCAGTAAGAGTTTTTCACCTTTACCTCCAGCGGTAGGCAACTCTAACCATTAGAATCACTTCCAGAACAGCCTCAGTAAGAGTTTTTCATCTTTACCTCCAGCCGTAGGCCACTCTAACCATTAGAATCACTTCCAGAACAGCCTCAGTAAGAGTTTTTCATCTTTACCTCCAGCCGTAGGCCACTCTAACCATTAGAAGGCTTTTTTCCCTACATTCATTCTTCACTCAGTTGTTACCCTTTGGTCCTACCTGTGTCCTCTGGAACAACAGGGAACATGTTTATTTCCTCTCCTACATGAAGCCCTTTAAGTATCTTTAAGGCAGCTAACATGAGACTCCCCTTTGTTTTCATTTTCTAATCTAAACATTTTTGACATTTTCCAGTTCTTGGATAAGATGATTAACCAATCTAACGTAGTTTAATATCCCTCATAAGTTATGGCACCCCAAATCAAATAGGATAATTCAAATGTGGTCTGATCAATGTAAAATAAAGGAATCATATTTCATATGATTTGGACAATTCGATTTATTAATACCTATACGGCCTAAGAATATATAAACTCTCTCAGGAGCCATATCACACTTGATAAATAAGTGGTTAAACAAATCCCAATTTTCTACTTATCCAATTTGTTTCACTAGAAAAAGAACTACTCAACATTTGTTGAACATCTGCAATAACTAAGGCACATTTTTTTCCCATCACATAAACCAACATGGAGCTATCTCTTATAGCTTGCAGAAAAATAAGAGAAATTAACTGATTTCCAACTTTACCCATCTGTCTCTTGATGATGACCTGGTCTGAATAAGTTCAAGGTTCTTGCAAGCAAGTAAACGACTTCGAACTTTGTACACACAACGGTATACTTCTGATAAGCTTTTACCAGGTTGATATCTAAATAAAGAACCAAAATAGAAAAGTTAATTTCTAATATCATGAGAGCAAATATTTGTCTGAGGATAGTTTTAAGTTACTTGCCGGCTTTCTCCACATGCTTGACTGAGTAAATTTGTGTGTTTCAGAAGAGCTGCAAGAACGAATCTAGACACAGTGTCCAAGAGTGACTCGTTACTCAAAGTTGCACTGTCCCAATCTGAAAAAAAAAAAAAAGATACACTGACATTTCAGAGAAAAGAGTTCAGAGGTCATTTTAATAGCTTTAGTAACCCAACACCTGAATATTATCATTTTTCTAAGCAATTATTTAGCAAATGAACCTACTTCCTCCCACATACTGTGCTAGGAGTACAGTAGTAAATAAAACTAAGTCCTGGATCTCACAGAGCATGTATTCCAGTTGGGGGTCATGTGTGTGCTTAGTCGCTTGGTCGTGTCCAATTCTTTGCGACGCTATGAACTGTAGCCCATCAGGCTCCTCTGTCCATGGGGATCCTCCAGGCAAGAATACTGGAGTGGGCTGTCATGCCCCCCTCCAGGTGATTTTCCCAACCCAGAGATTGAAGCCAAGTCTCCCGCATTGCAGGAGTATTCTTTACTCTCTGAGCCACCAAGGAAGCCAAGAGGGCATAAGGAGACAGTAAATAAAAACATTAATATGACAGATAAGCGCTATGAAGAAAATTAAAGCATGGTAAGGAGAACAGGGAATACTGTACTGTGTAAGTTTACTATCTTTTATAGATTGGTTTGGGAAGGTCTCGGATATGGCTACAATCAAGCAGAGAAATCTAGACAACATAGAGAAGAAGGCATACAGAGACAGCGTCCTTTCAAAAAAACTATGTCGAGGCTCTGAGGCGAGTTAAAAGAGGCCAATGCAGTTAGAGCAAAACATGGGTGCACAAGAGTAGCAGGTGACATCAGAAAGCTGTCTAAGACCAGATCACATAGCGCCTTGCATGCCATTTCAAGTCCTCTCGGTTTTACTCTGAGGAAAATTGGAAGGATCATTAAGAAACTTTGAAGAGATATGAGATGATATGATCTGTGTTTTAAAAGGCTCACTCTAACTGCTGAGCACAGAATTTACTATAGGAACAGCAATAGCAGAAGCAATTATTACAGTAATTCAGGTAAGAAATTATGGTGGCTCAGACCAAGGTAGTAGTAGTGGGGGTAGTAGGAAGAGGTCAGATTTCTTAAGTATTTTGAAGACAGAGTTGAAAGAATTTGTTGATGGATCAGATGTGAACATAAGAGAAGTCAATGATGACTATAATATATTTAGAATACAGTTGGCTTTTACCCAGAGAACAGTCCTTTGGGAGGATGGGTATCTGTAATCAGGTGTCTGTTTCTGAAGAGTACCTTTTAGTTATCCTAGTATAGATATTGAGAAAACTAGTCAAGTGTGTATATATCTGGTATTTGAAGTTAGTGACGTATCAATAGACACTATAAGTACATGTACATTTAGGTGGGTAAGAAATAAAACAATATTCAGACAGAAATGAGTACATGCAATTGAAAACCCAAATCACAGCATTAGATGATGAGAACTAGTGAGCTGCTTTCTTTAATTCCATGTTAGCACACTGGTACAGTAAAAATGAAATACATTCAGTATATCCCAAATGGGGATATGGGAGGTTTACTGTCTACTCCACTCCCAGAATGTCTGCCAGACTCTGTTAATTTGACAGATTTACCATGCTACTTAAAAACAAAACCAAGCAAAAAACACCCTTGGAAAATATTAAGCGCCAAGTTATCTTCACTTGTTCTTAATTCCTTTTTAAAACTCCTATCTTAAGAGAAAAGTTTTAAAGATTGACTTTCCAGTACTTTCTGGATGCTTAGGTAAACATTTAAGTTCAGACTTACCTATTTTACAGGTGAAAAAATGAATATAATCACGTCAGATTTTAAGAAAATCTTACACTAGAGAATCTTAAAATAACAGTTTGTATTACATACAAAATTTTCCACATTAGGTTTCTGAGAGATCATCTGTTCCAAGGGATTGCTTGCTATTCTGAAAACTGCTATGACTTAAAACCAAACAAGATCTCATTTCAAGTAGGCTAATATTCAATTTAAAAGCAAACTAAAGTGACATCCTTTGCAGTGTTTCAAATTTAGCAAGGACCATCCTCCTTTGCAATGTTTAAAAGGTTCTTTTCAAACACCTTCACTAAAGTTATAGTCATTTCATACCAGGCTCTACAAAATGTTTCCACTATTCAGGTATAAAGTCTAGGCTACATACCTAGACTTTGTGTAGGTATACGGTGTACAAGCAAGTGAACAATGGAGACATACAGTGTTTATTCCTCTTATCTTTATATCACTTTTAAAAGTGCTCACTGCAAAGTAACAAGTGACAACATTATATAAAAGACTACCTAACTGCACATTCCAAGAAAATGATGAAATAAGAGAATATGGGGAAATATAACTTAGAAAACAAGCTTTTTCTCTCCTCCACTATCGTACTTTTCTACCACTGGTGAAAGTCAACACAATAGAATGAGTAAATAAATAAATGACAGACTGCATGAGATTCAACTTTCAAACATATCTCACCGATGTTTTAAAGATCTGAATGATATGTATCTCATCTTTATTATATAAAGTATTATAAAAGGTGAACAGGTTTTTACTTTTACCATTTTTATCACAGAAGGAAGAAAATCCAAAGAAACAGGGAACTGCAGATCAAAGAAACAACAACATGGAGAAAGATAACTAGGGGTATGTATTCTGAAAAATCCAAGACATTGTTAAAGGGCGAAAGCATGGGGGACTTCTCTGGCGGTCCAGCGGTAAAGATTACATGCTTCCAGTGCAAGTGGCTCAGGTCTGATCCCTGGTTGGGGAACAAAGATCCCACACGCTATGTGGTACAGCCAAGAAAATTTAAGAAAAGAAAATATTTTCAAAGGGGAGGGCAAGCAAGGGAGCTGAAAGGAAGTCAGGTATATCCGTTAAAAACTCGTACATAAAACAACTATATTAATCAATTAATCAATAGAAACTGAAATACCACTATACACTCTCATTACACTTTACTGCTGTACTTAATAACACACCTCATTTCAAACTGGTTTCTTCAACAGCACCCTAAAAGAGTAAAGTGGTTTACAAAAGAGGAAAATGACCAGACCCAGAGCTCAAGACATCTACATACACATCATTTCAGTTCTTGACCAGGGCTTGCAAAGGGAAGAGATTCATTAAACAAACTCTTATATTAGATCCACTTACACCACAGGGAATCCTTCAGTAAAATGCTGCCTCTGGATTTATTATTCTTTATAAAAATCTCAATTTTCCCACACTTGATTTTCTTCAAACAGGATATATGTACATAAAAATACACAGGGTAGTTTCCACAAAAAGGAATAAGAAACTGTTTTTAAAATGCAAATTGTATCACTTCTCGGCCTTTTGGCTAAGATCAAGTGTAAAATGCAAATTGTAAAATTCCTTTTTCTATAAGAAAGTAATACTTTCTATAAGAAAGTTATTCCTGTGATTTTCTACTTATATATATTACACATTTATTAGTTGGTATAATGAGCTATCTACATATTTACCCCCGTTATCCTCTTTACTTTACCTTTACTAATAGCATAATCCTGCATGCTGATCCAAAGGCTTCGAGCAGGCTCTTTTGAACAACCCAAGGCCAAGTCTACGAAGACAGCAATTTCAGGCCGCAATTTATAATCAAAAGGCTTCTGTTCCTCATTTCCCGAAAGAGCTACTTCTAATAGGCAACTCATACATTTATCTAAAAAACAAAAATTACACAAGTTATCACTTCCAAGCCTCATAAATTTTGGTGCTACAAATAAAATCTTGCCATATTTACTTAATGAGTGTGAAATCATATATTTCAAATCGTTTTAAGTAGATGCTACAGAGGTAGTCTTTTAACGCTTCTCAATTCGGGGTAGTATCATCCCTTTCTTGGTGTGACTACATGTAACAACATTCCAAGAAAGAGTTCTGGCATTTTGGTAGGCAGGGCCCTATATGTGCAGCACAGTCTTATGTGACAAAGAACTTTCTAGTTCAAAATGGTTTGATATTCTTATTGAGAAACATGGAATCATTGGGAAAGAGACTAGTCATGATTTTTTTTTCTTTTTGTAGACTTAAGGGAAAATAATCACTTAAGGATAATTTAATGGAGATCAAACATATTGATACTTATATAAATAATTTCTCAAATGACATTTATATTTGTTCAGGCGGTTCCTAACTTTTCAATGAGACATTTGGCTTTAAGAATTCATTTTCCATTAAAAAAACAAAACATTTCACTAAATGATAGGTTCCCAGGCTAACACCCAAAGTCAATTTAATTTAACCTATGATATAACTGAATTATCATTCATTTTTATAAAGACAAGACCCATTTCCTAATATAAAGACTTCCCCAGTGGCTCAGTGGTAAAGAATCTGCCTGTGATGCAGGAGACCTGGGTTTGATCCCTGGGTCAGGAAGATCCCCTGGAGAAGGGAATGGCAACCCATTTCAGTATTCTTGCCTGGAGAATTCCATTGACAGAGGAGCCTGGTGGGCTATAGCCTATGGGGTTGCAAAGAGTTGGACATGACTGAGTGATTAACATTGCTATATTTCCTAATATAACAAGTATTTAAACATAAAATAAAACAATTCACTAGTTATATAACTTTATAACAAAAACTGAAAAATAACATTAAACCTGAAATTGATTTTATTCATATCAAAGGCCAGTTAAGTGAGTAAAGTAGACAGAAAAAGGAGGAGGGTAGAGATAATGATACTTTTGCCCTCAGGAGGACATTTGGGACTATCACAGAGTTAAACATTGATAGCACTGGAACCATCTTTATGATGCTAATTGCCCCTTGGAAAAAAACATGATTTTACTTTTCTTTTATACAAATCTTCCTAAGTATCAACGGAATCACTTTCTGGTACATAAATGAAACATGAATATATACTCCTAGCTGGAAAAGGAGGAAAGTCTTCAAAATCTCTCACTCCCACTCTCCAATCCCAAAGCAGAATTTCTGCAATTTTTGTCTTGGTTTCTACTTTTTGTTTCTCCTCTTGAAATTCTCTTAGATCGAGATTTCTTTTAGATTTTGCTTCTTGGACATTCTCCGAGTCTCCTTCTCTTACCAGAGAAATAATAAATTTCAAATCTAACAAGACCATATAGGCTATCTAATCTAATTCATTATTTCAAGGATTGAAATTAGAGGTCCAGAGAGACTGAAGGACCAATCCTAGATAAAACAACTACACCACCTGTTCAGGACCTGGACAAATCTTCATATTCAGACAGTCTGAGAGCTAGCCTACTAGCAAAGTAGACAAATGGGAGATGAGGCAGGAAAGGAAACTCCAAAGGTACCATAAATAAGGAGGAAAAAAATAAAGAATCATACAAGGTAATATCAGCATGAAAGCAGGACAGGCTGGGGGTAGAAGGGATTGGTCCTCACAACTGAAAGGTGTTTATGAACTGAGCCCTGGTAAGTCATGGTCATTACCTGTCTATGAAGCAGTTTCATAAGCTCCAAGCCCAAGAACACAAGTAAATCAAGCATTTACTCATTTTTATGAGTTAGATGATTTGCTTAAAATGAGTGATAAATAATAAGAGTAGAACTAGACCTGTACTTCTCTATTTCAGGGGGTACTTTTCACTATACAATGCCACAGGATTTAACTTTTTCTGAGGGCTCCAAGTTACAGTCTCGGATCCTCTACCCTATAATGTTGCATTTGCTTTCTATCAGTTCTCTATTCTGCAAACCCATAATAAGAGAAATCTCAAAGGAGGTATAAACACAAATGCATTTTATTTACAAATGTTGCAGAGAAGCACATTACCTAACTGAGGGGTGTCCATTTCTACACCATCACTAAAAAGTGGTGTTTTCATCCAATATGCAGTGTCCTGTTCCTCTGGAGACACAGGCAAACCCTGAAGCATGCCACCAAGACATCGCCCAATAAGAAGAGCAATTGTTCTTTCCAGATCCACAAGCCACACCCAGGACTGGGCTGGCTGAGGTAATGGCACGCCAGCAGGGTCAATCAGTTCTGGCCCTCCTGAAAACAAAATCATTAGTAATGTATCTGGTATTCAAGATTCTCAAACTTTTTCATTTCTATTTCTATTGCACTACAAGAAGATATTGAAGCAAAATAATTTTATAATGAAAACAAAAACTGTAACATTTTCTGTATATATACTCTTTACCAAGCTAATTTAAAATACATTCAGATAAGCCTCATATAAAAATTGACTTTGTAAAGTTACCAATTTTAAGATAAACATTGAAACAGTACATGGCAGAATTATCCCCCACTGATTCTATCCAGATCAAATTTCAACCTTAACACTGAGTAACTGAGGTAGCTTATCCCTCCAAAATCAAAACAAGAGTTGATCTAGGGGACTTCTCTGGTGGTCCAGTGGTTAAAATTCTGTGCTTCCAAAGCAGAGGGCCCAGGTTTGATCCCTGGTTGGGCAACTAAGATCCCACATGCCGCATGGTGCGGCCTAAAACAAAACAAAAAGAACTGATCGAGCAAAATGACACTTAGTATTACTTAATGCTTTTTAAGACCTGAATTCAGAATTGTCCTGTACTAAGATCCAGACATCTCACACGCTAGTAAAGTCATGCTCAAAATTCTCCAAGCCAGGCTTCAGCAATATGTGAACCGTGAAATTCCAGATGTTCAAGCAGGTTTTAGAAAAGGCAAAGGCACCAGAGATCAAATTGCCAACATCCGCTGGACCATGGAGAGAGCAAGAGAGTTCCAGAAAAACATCTATTTCTGCTTCATTGACTATGCCAAATCCTTTGACCGTGTGGATCACAATAAACTGTGGAAAATTCTGAAAGAGATGGGAATACCAGACCACCTGACCTGCCTCTTGAGAAACCTGTATGCAGGTCAGGAAGCAACAGTCAGAACTGGACATGGAACAACAGACTGGTTCCAAATAGGAAAAGGAGTACATCAAGGCTGTATATTGTCACCCTGCTTATTTAACTTATATGCAGAGTACATCATGAGGAACGCTGGGCTGGAAGAAGCACAAGCTAGAATCAAGATTGCCGGGAGAAATATCAATAACCTCAGATATGCAGATGACACCACCCTTATGGCAGAAAGTAAAGAGGAACTAAGAAGCCTCTTGATGAAAGTGAAAGAGGAGAGTGAAAGTGTTGGCTTGAAGCTCAACATTCAGAAAACTAAGATCATGGCATCTGGTCCCATCACTTCATGGCAAATAGATGGGGAAACAGTGGAAACAGTGTCAGACTTTATTTTGGGGGGCTCCAAAATCACTGCAGATGCTGATTGCAGCCATGAAATTAAAAGACACTTACTCCTTGGAAGGAAAGTTATGACCAACCTAGATAGCATATTAAAAAGCAGAGACATTACTTTGCCAACAAATGTCCGTCTAATCAAGGCTATGGTTTTTCCCGTGGCCATGTATGGATGTGAGAGTTGGACTGTGAAGAAAGCTGATCGCCGAAGAATGGATGCTTTTGAACTGTGGTGCTGGAGAAGACTCTTGAGAGTCCCTTGGACTGCAAGGAGATCCAATCAGTCCATTCTAAAGGAGATCAATCCTGGGTGTTCACTGGAAGGACTGATGCTAAAGCTGAAACTGCAATACTTTGGCCACCTCATGTGACGAGTTGACTCACTGGAAAAGACTCTGATGCTGGGAAGGGTTGGGGGCGGGAGGAGAAGGGGACGACAGAGAATGAGATGGCTGGATGGCATCACCGACTCGATGTACATGAGTTTGAGTGAACTCCGGGAGTTGGTGATGGACAGGGAGGCCTGGCATGCTGTGATTCATGGGGTCGCAAAGAGTCGGACACGACTGAGCAACTGAACTGAACTGAACTGAAGATCCAGATTCATGCTTTCTTATTGTACATTTATTTTTAAAAGTTCTTCACTTAAAAAATAAAACTAGTTAGCCATAAAGATAAGAATAGATATCAATGAAATCATAAACAAAAAACACAAGAGATCAACAAATTAAAATAATTGGTTATTTGAAAACACTAATAAAATGGATAAACCTCTAATAAAATTAATCAAGAAAAAATGATGGCATAAATTTTCAAATTAAAAATAAAAAAGAGGATAGAACCACAAACACACTAGAGATTTTTTTAAAACCATGAGTGAATATTATGAACAACTTTGTACTGATAAATTTGAAAACCAACAAAATGACACTTTCTGAAAAAATATCAATGTCTGAAATGAATTTTAAAAGAAACAAAAAGCTGTAAGAGAACAACCACTAAAAAGGGAAAATTAATCACCAAAAATATATCTATAAAAAAACGCTAGGCCCAGATAGTTTTTACAATCTTTCAAACCTTCAAGAAGAGAACTCCTAAATTAGACAAATTTTAAAGAAAAGAGGGAAAAAAAGAAGATTCCAAACTGATGTTATGTGGTTAGTATAACTGTGGTAGTAAAAGTGACACAAAGGATAGCATGAAAAAGGAAAATTATGGGAAAAAATCAGTAATCAACACTGATGCAAAATCCAAAATAAAATGACACTTACCTCACCTAAGACAAATAGAGTAATAAGTCTTAGAAAATTCTGAGATGCTTTAGAGAAACAAGAGTAAACCTGGAATGGCTCCATATAAAGTCTAATCAATATCCTGAAACAGCTGTAACCTTAACATTTGACTTCATCTAAATCCAGTTGACACAGAACAATGGGGTGTAAGATGGGCCCTCAAAGTATTCTGTTCAAAGTAATCTTTGCAGGAGAAGAAACCAAAGTTTAAAGAAGCTTGGGCAAGTCACTTAAACACCCAAGGTCATACAGCCAAGTTCAAATAGAGCCAATCCTAAAATCTAAATCTTTTAATGCCTTAGTTCAGGATTCTTTCCATTAAAAGTGTGATCTCACTTAAACTTGGAAAGTTTTTAAGATTTCAGTAACGAAACTCCTTTGATAACCTTAGGATAGACTTCAATAGAAAAACACATTGCTATTTTCTAGACATAATATTTTAAGTTATCTTCAATGGAATAAAATAACCAGAATTTTATAAATTAAAAGTGAATTCACACATTATGCCTAAAATCAAAATGCTATTTTCTGGGCTACCCTGGTGGTCCAGTGGTTAAGAATTCGCCTTAAAATGCAGGAGACACTGGTTTGATCCTTAGTTCAGGAAGATCCCCCATTTGAGCACCACAACTACTGAGCCTGTGCTCTGGAGCCCAGGGCCACCAGGGCCACAACTCCTGAGCCCACAGGCCCGAACTACTGAAGACCGCATGCCATGGAGCCCACAGTCCGCAACAAGAGAAGCCACTGCAATGAGAAGACGACACACCACAACTGAAGAGTAGCCCCTACTCTCTGCAAATAGAGAAAGCCTGTGTGCAGCAACTAAGACTCGGGGCAGCCAAAAAAAAAAAATTTTTTTTTTTTAAATTTTAAATGCTATTTTCTATAAAGTATCTAAAAAGAAAAACACAGAAAGATAGGTTCCCAATTTCTATCTTTTACAATCAGTTATCTACGTATCAAGACAAAATACAAAATATTTTACTGTGAAATAGAGATTTAAAACTAAAAATCTTTGCATTTAAGAAATAAAACTTAAATCAATCCAATGTTTGTAAAATGTGTCATTATGCTGCCAACCAATTTATGAAACCAATGCTTTCCTCTTATCCACTGTAAGATGTATCCAAATTAAGCCATGTTAAAATCTAAAAACAAGCATGTCTTGAAATCAATGAAATATACTATTCAAGCCTAATAATCAGATAAAGAATTGATTTGTGTCACTTTACATACAATCAACTTTCTTATATTTTCTCATCTCAGGTACCCACTTTACACTATAAGCTCTCAGACAGCAACTCTATCTTTTGATCACATTATACCCCAAAGTGTCAGATATGATTTGTCTGATGTGAGAAAAAGGAATAACTTTTCTCAAATGCATTATTTGCTCCCTTATTAACTGTGCTTACCATGAAGAGGCCACTGTAACTCTTGGTCTTCCAAAAGAGCAGCAGCTGGCAGGAGTCTATTAAGGCAATCAAGAGGTGGCAACAAGTCGAGGAGGTAACTCAACAAAGGCCGAGCCACCGACACTGGGAGTAACAGGAGGGAGTTAACAATCTGGCAGAGCATACTGCCTGCAGCTGAGACGTATATCACATCTATGAAGGGTAAGAAATTTAACGTGGATCAACTTTCAGACAAACTTAAAGAAAAAAACTAATAAATGAACTATTTTTGCCTAGAACTGGAGTATACTAATTCAATAACTCTTTGTTGAATTATTATATAACTCTCTGGTAGCGAGGTTGGGGTTAGTATTGATTTACTTTCTGAATGCATCACAACAGACACTTTATGGGAAAGCACACATATCCTTGAGCCAACAAATTCAAATGATTATAGCATCTTCACGTAAAGTGTATTAAGAATTTCTCATTCACAGATTTACTCCCATTTTCAGATTCACTTAAGAAGTATTTATTGAAGACTTAAAGACTATATACCAGGCACTATTATAGGTGAAAGGTGTATGACTGTGAATAAAGAACTAAAAATGCCTGCCCTCACAGTGCTTACGTTTTAGTGAGGAAAGCATTTTACGTTTTTTAAACCAAATGTAATTTTTTAAATTAAAATATTGTGCTCCAAAATCACTGAAGATGGTGACTACAGTCATGAAATTAAAAGACGCTTACTCCTTGGAAGAAAAGTTATGACCAACCTAGACAGCATATTCAAAAGCAGAGACATTGCTTTGCTGACAAAGGTCCGTCTAGTCAAAGCTATGGTTTTTCCAGTAGTCATGTATGGATGTGAGAGTTGGACTATAAAGAAAGCTGAGCGCCGAAGAATTGATGCTTTTGAACTGTGGTGTTGGAGAAGACTCTTGAGAGTCCCTTGGACTGCAAGGAGATCAAACCAGTCAATCCTAAAGGAAATCAGTCCTGACTATTCATTGGAAGGACTGATGCTGAAGCTGAAACTCCAATACTTTGGCCACCTGATGCGAAGAACTGACTCCTTGAAAAAGACCCTGATGCTAGGAAAGATTGAAGGCTGGAGAAGAAGGGGACGATAGAGGATGAGATGGTTGGATGGCATCACCGACTCAATGGATGTGAGTTTGAGTAAGCTCTGGGAGTTGGTGATGGACAGGGAGGCCTGGGGTACTGCAGTCCATGGGGTCACAAAGAGTTGGACACGACTGAGTAACTGAACTGAACCGAACCCTGTCATCTTAAAATGTAAATTGTCGGAGTGGGTCTGGTAAAATTTTTACAATCTTGAGACATTCTTTTGACTTATTGTAATAACCAATTGAAAAAGTATATAATTCCCATGCTAAGATTAGCAAGGGGGCACTCTCTGTCCCCCTTCTGATGCCTATGTCAGAAGCTTTCTCTGTCCCTTTTTGTACTTTAATAAAACTCTACTACACACACACACACACACACACACACACACACACACAGAAAGAAAGTATTTCAAGAAGGAAAGAGGATTGCAAATGCTAAAGAAACGTAAAGAAATGGATGAAAATCTCACTTTATGCCATTTAATATTAACCTTTTTGAGTATATGTCATCTAATTCCTTTAAATTAGACCTCTATCACAACAGTGGGCATCTTTTAAGATTAACCAGATCAATCACTGTTGCCATCACCCAAAACCCAGCTCAGGAGATTCAAAGTCATTCCTACTCCACTCAGAGGTTTCAGACCCTCTTTGACTTTCAGTTCAGTTCAGTTCAGTCGCTCAGTTGTGTCCGACTCTTTGTGACCCCATGAATCACAGCACGCCAGCTAAAAATTCCTGTTTTACAACCACTGATTAAATATGAAACCCAGTACCAAACACACCTCTTAATTTTTCTCCAACGCTGCCATTCCAAGGACTTTCTTTCAGCAAATTTGCAGAACGTGAATAAATATCTGTGGCATGAGGCAACAAGAGCTGAAGATGTTTATGAAGCAATGCCACACTGCTTGAGTTCTGAGGAAAAAAGTTTCTAAATTACTATATTGGAAGATTCAAGGTACAAAAAATTCATGGTTTACCCAAATATCTGCGTTTCAAGGTCCCTGAGAAATGACCATAGAAAGCAAAGTATCACATACCTCACTAATGTTATTGATATGGCAAAATGCCAGCAGCTGTTTCTGCAGTGAACATAGCAGTTCATGAAGATGAGCGGGCTGACTGTTCTCTGAAGATGATGTTCCAAGTAGAAATTTATCACTGTTCTTTTCTAGCTCCCCAAATGCTTGATCCTAAAATGATACATAAATGAAGATTATATCCGAAGTGTTCGAAAGTGAAATTAATGTCCTACCATAAATAAATCTGATTTAAGAAGTCATGGTCTCCTTTCTCTCATTATTAATCCTTACATCTTTGCTACTGCTATATAATCATTAGCTATAAGATGGTAAGATTTATCATGCAATTTCAACTTGCTTTTCTACTAAAATAAAAGTAACAATGTTTCACCACAAAAACTCTGAAAATGCAGAAAACAAGAAAAAGGAAAACAACAATACCCAAAGACAAAACATACCAACATTTTAATGCTACTGTTTTCCCAACCTCTTATGTAAAGGTTTTATTTTTACACACTTGAATTTCTAACAACACAATTCTCAGAAATTAAATTTATTTCTGATTATAAAAGCAGTAAGTGGACTAAAGAAACACAACAACTAAATACAGAGTATGATCCTGATTTTGGGGGACACGGGGAGGGTGCCATAAAGGACATTATTGGGATAACTGTATAAATTTAAGCATGGACTATATATTATACAATAGTTCTGTGTCAATGTTAAATTTTCTGAATTCAGTAACTGCTCTGTTGTTATATAAGAAAGAGAATGTCCTTCTTAAAAAATGCAGGCTTAAATGCTTAGTAATAGCCAGTATGATTTCTACAATTTACTTTCAAATAACGGATGGAAGAAAAGTTAAATTTGGCTGAAGGGTACCGGATGTTTCTTTGAACAGTTCTTGTGATTCATGCATAAATTTTAAGTTATTTCAAGTTAAAAATATTTTTTAAAAAGAAATAGTATAAAAAATTTAGAAAATGTTAAAACTGTATTTTTTTTTTTAAAGAAAGTTTAAATCACCATTTAGCCAACCACTGTATCTAATATTTTTTCTGTATTTCTTTTCTGGTTTTGTGTCTTTTTTCATAAAATTACATATTCTATTTTTAGTCTTCTCTTTTCTAACAGATCCACAAATATTTTTTGTATTTTCATAAACCATGTGTACATAAAATCTGAGACAAATAGTCCACTGAGCATATATAATTTATATAACCATTCCCCAATTTTTAGATATTTCAGTTGTTTCCAATTTCTATTTCTTATAAATAATAATGTGATAAACACCCTTATGCATAAACTATGGTCTTTGTTTACAATATGCAAGAGAAAGTCTCAGAATATTTTAAGGCCCTCACTATATAAGCACCATTTTAAGTGGGCAAATAAGCACTGCTAGAGACCGAATGTGTTCCTTCAAAATTCATATGTTGAACCTAATCCCCAAAGCAGTGGTATTCAAAGGTGGGACCTCTGAGAGGTGATTAAGTCATGAGGGCAGAGTGACCTTATAAAAGGGACCCCAGAGATTTCCCTTGTGTGAAGACACAGCAAGAAGACAGCTGTCTATGAGCCAAGAAACAGGTACCACTAATCTGCTGCCTCCTTAATCTTGGAATTTCCATCTCCATAATGGTGAGAAATAAACTGTGTTGTATATAAGCTGTCCACTCTGTGGCATTCTATTATAGCAGCACAAACAGACCAAGACAAGCACTCTTATTCTAAAATCTTAGAACAAGACAAATTGGTTTAAATTATATCAGAAAGAAACAGTAATTTATGATTTTCAGCCTAAAAGCAGTTATTACAGTTAGTATTTTATTTCCATTTCCATATAATATACACATTTACTTCAGCCCTAATGGCATAAGAAAGGCAATACTTTAATAGAACTTTGGGAAAAAATTTCAGTCAATACCAAATGGATATACTTATAACATTGTTCCCATTCCATCTGCAGCCAAACGTCAGACCAAATTTATATTCTTAAATCTGAAAGAAAATAATTCTACGGAACAACTGTCACTCTGACTTAATCAACAACCTTTTAAGTTGGGCAGAATACAACACTAAGTGAAAATAACTCAGTTATATCCAGCTCTTTGTGACCCCATGGATTATACAGTCCATGGAAATTCTCCAGGCCAGAATACTGGAGTGGGTAGTGGCTCCCTTCTTCAGGGGCTATTCCCAACCCAGGGATTGAACCCAGATCTCCTGCATTACAGGCAAATTCTTACCAGCTAAACCACCAGGGAAGCCCAAGAATATCGGAACGGGTAGCTTATCCCTTCTCCAGCGGATCTTCCCGACCAAGGAATTCAATCGGGGTCACCTGCATTGCAGGAGGATTCTTTAGCAACTGAGCTACTAGGGAGACTTGTACCGAAAAAAGGAATATACAGACCTGACCCTGAAGAGTAGGAGACAATATGAAATGATACACAAACACTTTGAAGTTAGTTACACAGTACACTTTTGACTCTAAAAACCAATAAGAGGTATTAAGTTATAGTTACATGGTTAGAAAAGGTTATTTCAGCAAGGCTTCCTAGAAGCTTTCCTGGGTTTCCCTGGTGGTTCAGAACGTAAAGAATCCATCTTTAATGCCGGAGACCCAGGTGTGATCCCTGGTTGGGAAGATTCCCTGGAGAAGGGAATGGCTACCAAGTCCAGTATTCTTGCCTGGATAATCCCATGGACAGAAGAGCCTGGCAGGTTGCAGTCCATGGGTTTGCAAAGAGCCAGACACAACTGAGTGACTAATATACACGGTTGAAAATGTTGTTTGAGCAAAGCTCTCCTAGAACAGTCAAGTGTTAAAGAAGTCATAGACTGACAGACAAGAAGAGAAGAGATAGGTGTGCTACACACAAGCTCAGGTGAATGTGGTGTGTGAGCCAAATGATGCAGGATCTGAAAAAGTTTTGATTTAATAAAACGAGGTTATTTAATACAACAAGGTTATTCCAGCAATAAGATGCTAAGAGGAGACCAGTGACAGTGACAACAGTTACAACACTGTTATTACCATTAGGTCATGATGGTATGGATTAGAACCCATAGAAATGGAAAGGAAAAAAAGAGAAAAATCTAAGAAACACCAGAGAGTAAAAATTAAGGGCATTCTAATAAGAAAAAGCAATACTACTGTCCACTGTCTTTTCTCCTACTGATCAGCCTATTTTTAGTCAGTATCAACTATACTGTTTAATTATAAGATCATATCTGGTAAGATTAATCCTTTCCTCATGATTCTTCACTTGCAAAATGTTGTTGACTATTTTTATGTTTATTCTTACACATTAATATCAGAAAAAATTTGGTAAAATTCCAAAATACATCTCTTTGGAATTCTCAACTATAAGTCAGTTGGCACCCACAATATTTCAGAATATCTGATACATTTCCCCCCTTTTGGGAAGTGGAGTCTAGTTTTATTTATTTCATAAGTGTTTAAATGTCAAAATACTGTGACCTGAAATGAACCCCACACCCTTCAAAAAAACCAACCCAAGTATTTTTTTCTTTTTTTTTTGGCCACGCTATGCAGAATGTGGGATCTTAACTCCTTGATCAGGGATCAAACCTGTGCCTCCTGCACTGGAAGTGCCGAGTGTTGACCACTGGACTGGACTGCCAGGGAAACCCCCAACCCAAGTTTTCTTCTTCTTCTTTTTTCTTTTACTACAAAAAAAAGGGCAACTTACTGTATAAAATCCTAAATTTCTTAAGAGAGTCTTCATCAAAATTTCAGCCAGATGGGTGTCTGGATGGCAGCTCTGAGTGCCATAAGGTTGATCTGACAGGTTTCCATAGCCAGTGCATACGGAAGAGAGGTCAGCAGCATCAGAGGGTGAGCTATACCCAAGTAAGGAGGCTACATGGGTATGATCTTGCAAACTTGTCAGAATAATATCCAGTTGCATTCTCTAAAGAAAAATATTCCCAAAGATGAAACAGGAACAAATAATTAGCTTAAAATGCACTAGAAAAGTAAATTTAACAAAAAATCCCAGGGAAAAAAAAAAACACCTATAATGATGCTAACTAATGTGCTTTATATCCTAATAGACAGTAATCTTTTAGAAAATGTGTAGTTTTTTAAAAAAGCTATCCCACTAATACCATTTCAGAAACTGCAACTTAAAGTGTTGGATTACATCCTTACTACCTGAAACACTAAGCTAAAATGACACACTATACATAATAATTTTAGCGCTATAAGTAGGAGAAGGAAATGTCAACAGATAAACTACAGTACACATTCTTCTACAAAATTACCAATGCAATGATCTATTCTAATGCTTAAAATAAATCACTTGAAATCTAAACTAATGCAAAATATTCACTGGAAAACATCTGTGGCTATTTTACTGCCAGTAACACTTTTTCCCTCAAATCTGTAACTCTACAATTGATTGTTCTGTTTGATTGAGCAAAACGTACTTATTTTAATGCACATATGACAATAAAAATGGAAAGAAGAAGCATACTCATATCATCAAGTACTTGTTCACAACAGTCATCTTCCTTTACTTTTTATATAAACTATTTCAAACAAAGTTCTGGGCAGGGAACCAACAGTAGCTCATGCCCTTGATTTCAACTCCACACACTACAAATAAATTCTCTGGCTTGACGGTGTAAACAACATTGGAAAAATGAGACATAATTTTAATAATGAGCCCCAAATCGCTTAAGTTATCACTTGCTTCACTTTCATTAGAAGCCTGGGAATTCTTCCAATACAAAGCATTAAATACTAGGATGTACCAGACTCATAAAGTGAAGTATTATTCCACGAACACTGGCAACTGATTAGCTTTATTTCCCTTTCAGTCTTTTTTTGATAATATAGTAATAGTTTACTTAGATACCAGACAAAGGCTCACCTGTCCTTTAGATAAGCTTTCCCATCTATCAGGTCCTTGGGGTAAAAGAGAATGAAGTAATTCCATACGTTCTCGTAATGGAGGTAACAGCATGGTTGCTCCCACTGACAGAGTTTCAATTACAACCTTATATTAAAAAAAAAAAAGTAGATTTATCTGGCTTGGTTCTTACATTTTTAATAGGAACACATAAAAAATAAATCCACAAACTACTAAGATCAAAGAAGTCTAAAGAAGGTGGATCATAGAAGTCTGAAGAAGGTGGCATATGAATAAAAGAAAGCAAGACAAATCCTTCTTTAGAAGTCTTTAAGAAGACTAGAATTTTGTATTTGCCACTACATAGCTAATCGTTATGCAATAAATATTCAGTGTTGAGTCTAATAGTGTTGAGCCTGATAAAGCTCTTTGAACAGTGCTGGGAATGTACCAATAAACAAGACACAGAAAAGCCGTGCTTATATAAGCATATAGTCTAATAAGAAAAAGAGACCCTGAGTAAGCAATTTTAAGTGTGAAAAGAGTCACACAGAAAAAGTAAAATGAAGTGCAAACTTGAGTGAGCACCCATACATAAAGGCATTTAACACAGTCTATGGGCTTCCCAGGTGCGCACTAGTGGTAAAGAACCTGCCTGCCAATTCAGGAAACAAAACAGATGCAGGTTCAAGCCCTTGGTCTGGAAGACTCACTGGAGGAGGGTATGGCAACCCGCTCCAGTATTCTTGCCTGGAGAATCCCTTGGACAGAGAAGCCTGGTTGGTTACAGTCCATATGGTCGCACAGAACTGGACATGACTGAAGCGACTTAAGCACACATTCATGGGCTCATTGTGGAGGGTCTCCCTGAGGATTAGGCATTTAGGTTAAAAACAGAGCAGGCCTTAGCCAAACAAATGTCCAGGTAGCAGGAACAGCTTACAAAATAGCTCTATTATCTTAAGCCTCAAACTTCTCTGGGTCATAGTTTCTTTATCACTAAAATAATGGTGCTGAATAAGAAAAAAAGAAACACTCAATGCTTAAGAAAAGAGCTCTTATAAATTAAAAACATAAGAAAATAAAACCTCAACTGCAGGGTTAGAATATAAAAATTAAACTTCTCATAAAATAGAGGAGAGAAAAGATGGAAAACACGAAAGAAAACTTAAAGAAATTAAGAGGAATGATTCAGGAGGTCTATTACCCAATAATGAGTTTCAGAGAGAGAGAGAGAAAGAACACAGAAAACAGTGAATAGGAAATCATCACACACTTCAAGATAATTTCTTAATACTGAAGGCTATGAGTTTCCAAATTAAGAGTCTATCCAAATATACATGACAATGGATAAAACTGGACCACAACAGTTCACATCATTTTAAAATGTGAGAACAGAGAAGTAGAACTTGTTATAGACTCCAGAAAGGAAAAGATATCCATAAAAGGATTAAAAATTTGAATAGCATAGATTTTCCGACTAACAATCTGAAAGCTAGAAGAATTTTTCTACAATTCTTATGGGAAAATCACTGTATCCGTTTTGCTTTTTTTTTTAATTGACATATAATTTAGATCATAAAATTTAACTTTTGAAAGTATAAAATTCAGTAGGTTTAGTTTATTCAGAGTTGTGTAACCATCACCACTATCTAATTTAGGACATTTTCATCACCCCCAAAAAAAAAACTGTGCCCATGAGCAGCCACTTCCCATCTCGTCCTCACCCAAAACTTCTGACAACAAATTAACCTACCTTGTGTCTCAATGGATTTGCTTACTCTGCACATTTCACATAGTATGTGACCTTCTGTGACTCGTTTCTTTCATTTAGCATGTTTAGAAGACTCACCCATGCTGTAGCCTGTGTAAGTACTTCATTCCCTTCTATAGCTGAATAACATTACATTGTATGGACATACATTTTGTTCATCCCTTCTCCAGTTGACAGACATTTGTTTGTTTCCACTTTTTGGCTATAATGAATAATACTGTTATGGACATTAATGTACAGGTTCTTAATAAAATCTCTTAGATACAGACCCAGGTGGAATTGCTACTTTATATGGTGACTGTATGTTAACTATTTACAAAACTACCTGTTTTCCAAAGTGGATGTATCATTTTATATTCCTATTAGCAATATATGAAGGTTCCAATTTCTCTACATCTTCACCAATGCTCGTTGTAATCAATTTTTTGTTGTTGTTGTTGTTGCTGCTGCCCTGGGTGTTTGTTGCTGTGTGCAGGCTTCTCATTGTGGTGGATTATCTTATTGCAGACCACAGGCTTCAGCAGCTGCAGCTCGCAGGCTCTAGAGCACTGGCTCAGTGGTGCATGGGCATAGTAGCCCTGTGGCATGTGGAACCCCCCTGGACCAGGTTTCAAACCCATATCCCCTGCAATGGCAGGTGAATTCTTAACCACTGGACCATCAGGAAAATCATATTATCAGTCTTTTTTATTATAACGATTCAGTATGAAGCAGTATCTCACTGTGATTTTAATTTGCATTTCCCTTATGCCTAATGATGAACATTTTTTTATGTACATACTGGCCTTAGGTATTTCTTCTTTGAAGACATGTCTATTCAGATTTTTGACTCATTTTTTGATTGGGCTGTCTTTTTACTGTTGAGTTGTAAGAATCTTTTATATATTCTGGAAACTAGAATCTTATGAGACACGACACATGATTTACAAATATCTCTCCTATTCTGTGAGTTTTATTTTCATTTTCTTGATAATGTCATTTTAAGCATAAATGTTTGTTGATTTTTTAAAAAACAAAGACTACTAGCAGCATTGGGAAGTGCTCTTTCAAAGCCGTTGAGCAGGCACAAATTTCTTGTTTCAGATCAAGTGTTATGTCTTCAACTTAAGTGTACTCTTCTTTGGTCCTGATGGTTGTTGTAGAGTTTGTTCCTTGCCTGATCTGTACTTGAAGCAACAGTTTCAAGTGGTAAATGAAGTCTAATTTGTCACTCTTCATAACGAACAGCTCAGCACCCCCTCTCCAACACCAGCATAAAAATAAATTATTTTAATTTTTATGAAGTCTAATTTATCTTTTTTCTTGGCTACTTGTGTTTGGGCACCATATCTAATAAACCATTGCTCAATTCAAGGTCATAAAGATGACAGATGAGCAAAAATTTAATATATACAAATAGCAAAAGATTATTCAGCCTTAAAAAGGAAATTCTGACACATGCTACTTAACATGGATAAATCATGACAACATTATGCTAAGTGAAAAAAACCACTGACAGAAAGACAATGTATGATTCCACTTTTATGACATACAGGTGTCAAAATCGTAGAGAAAGACAGTAGAATGGTAGTGGCTGAAGGGAGGGGGAGAATGGTATATTATTGTTTAATGGGTACAGAATTTCAATTTGTAAGATGAAAAGAGAAATAAACAGTGGTGATGGTTGTACAACATTTTAAATTTATTTAATACCACTGAACTGTATACTTAAAAATGGTTAAGATGGCAAATATGTTATGTGCATTCTACCACAATAAAATTGGGTACTTGTGCTCAGAAATTAATCTTCTGGTGGAAAAGAGAAACACAGTTGTAAGCAGACAACCACAAAACAATGTGATGTGATGAGAACATACACGGAGAAATCAAACCTGGCAGCAGAGCAGGAAATGAAAGGTTTCTCAGAGGTGACATTTGACCTTCATGATAGACAAGCTAACAAAAAGGACAAGTTAACAAAAAGTTTACTCCCACCAGGAAAACAGAAGTAACAGAAACAACATCCAATTGAAATTTACTAATACAAAGCTGAATTTACAAGCTATAACCTCAAGGAGAAATGTGACTGAGACACAGATGTACAAGTCTTATACTCTTACCTCTTGGATTTCATCTGGGACAGTTGAGTCCATCAGTCTGAAGAGCAGATTTCGAAGTGGACCTGCCTGTCTCCCAAGGATGCTAGTAGCTACCCCTCCCGCAAGTGCAAGAGCAAGGTGATTTGAAAGCAGCTTCAGGCACAGTTTGAGGAAATTGTGGTGTTCCCTGAAACCAAATAAACTGCTATAAACTTCTAGAATATAAAAGTGCACATGCTATCTACTTTGGGTAACATTTTTTTTCTCTTTAAAATTTTTTTCAAATTATGACTAACAGTAATTTTAAAAACATGGTTCATGAATTTATGGATAATTTTTCCTAAATCTTATTATCATTAAATATGCATGTTGAGCTCTTTTTTGATTATAAAATTTCATATAATTGAGGGAGAAATTGAGTAAGAAAGAATAACTCAAAATTCAAAATGAGTAATTAACAGATATGTGTGCACGTGTGCACTACACACAGACACATAAAAATACACACATATATATAACATACCTTGATGAAGGGAAAGGGAGTGGGGGAATCTCACTGTTTATTTTATCACAGTATCTCTCAAGAAATGAACGAAGGTGTGAGAAGGTACTCTCTTCAAGATCTACACAATAAGGTCGGTGCCAGGCAACAACTTGTCTAGAAGGAAGCATAAGAAAATCATGAAATACCCTTAACATGAAATTTTCACACACAATCAAAAACAAAAATTAACAGTACTAAAGTTGAAAGATGTCAATAAGATATACAAAGACCTTTCTGATTATAAAGCTGATAAGAACCCTTCGTTTTAACAACTGAAGAAGACCAAGAATTTGCTACTTCTAGAATTCTTTAAGAAGAAAATATATAGCCACTACTTATTTTAGGAGGTCTCGATATTCATTCACCTTAAGTCAAAGTGCTGAACTGCATGAATTACTACAGCCCCTTCTGGTTCTTAGGCTCCATAAGATGTACAGTTCATATTAAGAAAAACAGCCTGACTCTGTACAGTGATATCTTGAAATGTAGTGGGTGGGCCAAAAAGTTTGTTCAGGTTTTTCCGTAGGATTTACGGAAAAGTCTAAAAGAACTTTTGGCCAACTCAATACTAAAAGAAAACATATTCAAAACTCGTGTGAAAATTTTCAAGATCTTGGGAATCATTTTCTACATATAAGGTGGAAAGCTACAGATTTAACACTGACACTAAGTTATTTATATTCAATTTATTGTATTTTCAGCTTTTCTTTTAGAGGGTAATTATCTATAGATGTTTAAAATTGGTCAGAATGTTATAATAAACCACATCTGAACCAAAGGTTTAGAATACAAATACAATATGTTGCAAATTATTCATTAGCCCATATACATCTGAACATAGCTGAAATAACTCCCAAATTTCTTAAAATTCAATCTTCAAATATTGGCTAAAATTTACCTGATTATCTAAAAAGACATGGTTATCATGTTAGGAAAAAGTTATTTTTCTGCAAAAAGTAACTTACTTTGTCTAAAAGTATGGCCACTGCTTAAAAACACAATGACACAGATAAAGGGCATGAAAGTTAATTAACTATTATTAAAAATCAATGACATCTAGTTCTGATTTTGATTATTTTAATTTAGTTTCCTCCTGATAGTGGACACAATTTTTAAGATCAGTATCTGGAAAGACAGAGAAGGAATTCAAAATGTTTAAAAGACATTTAAATTAAGGTAGCATTTTAATGTACAATATAACTTCTTGCTTATGAAATACATCTAACCTCAACATTCAGACTGAAAGATATCTAGATGGCATCTCTATGACAGTAAAAAAGCCATTATCAGAAATATTCAGAAGAGTATTTGAATAAAAATAATTTAATAAAAATTAAAAATTATTTTGCATAAAAATTATTATTGAATAATAAATGAACAATGTTCCATTATTTCTGCTTTTGTTAGTGTTTTTGCTGTTAATAAAACACAGGAAATTTTAAACAGGGGCACACTTACCTGTCCCTAGGAAGAGCAGTCCATGCTAGACTATGTGATGTTCCAGCAGAGATCTGTTGAATAGCTATGCCATCTAAGCCACTTACTTTCTTTGGTTTAGTAATAGGACCTGTGGAGTTTCCTTGTCCACACTGTCCCATTGAGTTATTTCCCCAGGCATAAACTTCATTATCTGAAAACAAAACATAAAGAACAAAAGAAAACTCAAATTTAAATGTAAAACACTGGAATTCCCCAGTGGTCCAGTGATTTAGGAATCCACCTGCCAATGCAGAGGACACAGGTTCAATCCCTGGTCTGGGAAGACCCCACATGCCACAGAGCAACTAAGCCCATGCCCCACAACTACTAAGCCCACATGCCACAACTACTGAAGCCTGTGCACCCTAGAACCCACAATTCGACCACAACAAGAGAAGCCACCACGATGAGAAGCCCATACACTGCAACAAAGATCCAGCACAGCCAAAAATAAGATAAATAAATAAATGTAAAACACTTATGAAAGGTAATATTTAACACTATCTCTTTAAAAACAAATGATCTTACCATGAGAAAGAGCCAAACAATGACTGTCTCCAATAGAAATATCAACTATTCTTGTGGCAGCCAGTTCTTCAATAAGCTTTGGTCTCAGTGCAGTAGCTTCTGATGAACCACAACCTAGACAAGCTCCACAGCCCCAAGCATAGACCTGAAACAAACAAAAATACACTATACGTTAGGATTTCCCTGGTGGCTCAGTAGTAAACAATCCGCCTGCCAATGCAGGAGACACAGATTTGATTATTATCAGTCTATCACCATAGCTTTTGCTTTATGGTAGAAAGCAAAGAGGAACTGAAGAGCCTCTTGATGAAAGTGAAAGAGGAGAGTGAAAAAGCTGGCTTAAAACTGAACATTCAAATAACTAAGATCATGGCATCCAGTCCCACCACTTCATGGCAAAAAGATGGGGAAACAATGGAAACAGTGACAGACTATTTCTGAGAGCTCCAAAATCACTGCAGATGGTGACTGCAGCCATGAAATTAAGAAACGCTTGCTCCTTGGAAGAAAAGTTATGACCAACCTAGACAGCTCATTAAAAAGCAGAGACTCTGAAGGTCTAGTCAAAGCTATGATTTTTCCAGCAGTCATGTATGCATGTGAGAGTTGGACTATAAAGAAACCTGACCATCGAAGAATTAATACTTTTGAACGGTGGTGTTGGAGAAGACTTTTGAGAGTCCCTTGGACTGCAAGGAGATCCAACCAGTGCATCCTAAAGGAAATCAGTCCTGAATATTCACTGGAAGGATTGATGCTAAAGCTGAAGCTCCAATACTTTGGCCACCAGACGCAAAGAGCCATCTCATTAGAAAAGACCCTGATGGGAAAGACCAAAGGCAAAAAGAGAAGGGGACGACAGAGGATGAGATGGTTGGATAGCATCACCGATTCAATGGACACGAGTTTGAGCAAGCTCCACGAGTTGGTGATGGACAGGGAAGCCTGGCATGCTGCAGGCTGCAGTCCATGGGGTCACAAAGAGTCAGACACGACTGAGTGACTGAACTGAACTGATCGCCACAGCTAGACCCTTTCCACCACCAACGAACAGAGGGAAGTTAAAACATGCATGGAGAAAATAAAAAGTTTAAAGGGATTACACAATTCTGACTATCTTAAGCCTGAGTAATCCTTTTCCAGAAACACCTTACCCTCTCAGATTATTTTCCATCTGGAAATATTCTCCTTGATCTCTCTTTTGATCACCTTCTTGCCTTCTTAGTTTATATCACTGATTCCAGCAAGATCTAGTCTCACTTTCCCCCACTATTCATGAGTTCTAGGAAAAGGTTTAAAGGGTGCTTAGTGCTAGAAGACTTTTTAAAATTATCTTAATACAAAGAACATGGGGCTAACAGGAATTCTATCTAGCTTACACAGGTCAAATCAGAAAACTTCGTTCCTTCTCAGATACTCAACTACTTCGAACAGGAGAAAATATTTCCTTTCAGTAGATTAACATTAAAATTTAAATACGATTATTACTTTTTAGTCACCTGGCCCTCTGAAATACTCTCAACCTTTTATGCTTATCCCTTAGTCCTACCTGCCCTGTTGATGTCAAAGCAAGTGAAGACTGGCTTCCAGCACAAACTTTACGAATGAACATTCCTTGTAAAGCTTCAATAACTTTAGGTTTATACACTCTGTTGGTATCACCATGGCCAAGTTTGCCTATAAAAACAAACACATTCAAGTTAAACAACTTATCTGTTTCAAAGAAACTTTACTTTTTTTCTAACTATTAATGCTGATAAACATCACTAACCTTTCCATGACTTACCTGACAGATTGTTCACATCTTAAAAAGCTCATCTTAGAAAACTTAGAAACATCTTAGAAAACTCAGAGTTTCTGATAGCAGAGGATATTAACAAATGAATGGTTTCATTAAAATAAAAAAAACAATAAACAATAGGTTTCTTTAATTTCAAGCAATAAAAACCACTTTAAGAGAGATACAGAAAATTCATTTACTGTCTTTCTCCTCTTTAATGGTCATATTTCTAACTTCAAATTTGCTGATAAAATAAACAGGTCCTCTATAAGAATGTGTGGTCTTCTCAGATGGCACTAGTGGTAAAGAACCTGCCTACCAAATCCAGAGATATAAGAGATGCAGGTTTGATTCCTGCAGGTCGGGAAGATTCCCCTGGAGGAGAGCGCAGCAATCCACTCCCAATATTCTTGCCTGGAGAATTCCATGGACAGAGGAGACTGGGACAGAGGGCTACAGTCCATGGGGTTGCAGAGTCAGAAAGGACTGAAGTGACTTAGCACACACATTCAATAATGTGTATACATATAATTATTTTTCATTTTTTTTAAAGACTCAATAATTCACCAAACAGAAAACTTGGCAAATCACCAGAAGGGGGGAATAAAAAAAGGCCAAGAAACTCCCTAAGAAGTAAATACAAACTAAATAGCATTTTCACTATTGAAATTATTTTTTAAATCATCTTAATTTTAATTGTCAGTAATGTTGCGGAATATAGGGAAGTGAGCATTCTCATATTGCTGGTGGGAGTGACGAAGAAACGTAGGAAAAGATTGTCATTCACTATTCTGTTTTTGATACTGAAAAAAACTGGAAATAGTCTAGATATTCAACAATAACAAACTGCTTTGTAAGTTTTGCTAAAATCACATGAAAGAATACTTTGAGCCATTGAAAAGAAAAATGTACAGCCATGTTTGTTGACACAAAAATATTCATAAGATACTATTAGACAAAAACAAACAGGTTGCAAGATAGTATCTATGGGATAGATAGGTCTGCTTTCTTTTTTTAAAACATCTATTTAGAAATATATGCACATATTTATATAAGTGCATATATATATAATATTTAGATGTCTATCTCCCAAAATTTTAACGTTCATGAGCAACATTTGTTGAAACAGTTCATTTAAATTTTTTCAATGTCAGAAAAAACATTTGCTCATCTGCATTTGCGTTCTCTACAATAGGTTTGTACAACTGAAAAATAAAATTTTTAAAACTCAAGGAAAAAAAAGGCCGTTATCCATAAATAATTTTTTACATACCATTGTCTCCTCCTCCAAAAGACCATACAGTTCTCCCATCTTTAGATAAAGCAATAGTATGTGAACTGCCACAAGAAACCTCTCCTACGTTGCTAATGTCTTTTACTAATGTTGGAATGTTACGGCTATTACTGTCACCATGACCTTGGATAAAACACACACAACAAAGAAATAATGTTAACTCTTTTTCTTTAAGTCATTACTTCACAGGTAGAATAAACATTACAAGTTACTTACAGAATTGAGGAATTTTTAAAGTGTAATTAAATATGAAAAACTGAATCATTTTTAGTATCTTCGCATCTAATCTTCTACGCTGCTCCCAATATGAGGTACCCAGTTCCTTCAGGGAATCAGTAGAACATTCTATCATGCTCCTCTCATAGCACATATCTATAGCTATCTGGTATCATGTTAATGTTAACTTGTTTTCACTACCTCTATATTACACATTTCAGGATCACTTCAGGATGGTAATCTTTCTTATCCCTGAAATCCTATAACGCCTATAGTAAATATCTGCTAGATTTAATTACATCTTAAAAGCAGAATCTAGGTACTCTCTATATAAAATCATCTTTCTCTGAGCTTAAAACTAAAAAAAATAAACAGTCTTTGGCCTATTAGTCTCACTGGTTCTCAATAACCATTGTCATTTCTATTTTTCTGTGAGAATACCTTCAATTATTAAAAAATCTTACCTAATCTTCCAAAATCTCCTTCACCCCATGTGTATAATTCACCATCCTCTGTGACAGCAGCACTATGTCTGTATCCAGCCGACACACAAACAACTACCTGCATTGCACACAGAGTGAATATGATGAATACAAAGATGCTAAAATACAGAGCTCACATTTGATTCTATGCACAGAGACTTCAGAGATACTGATATTCACAACTCATCCAGGAAGTGCCATGTACACTTTAGAAGCTTTTGCTCAAGACAAGGGTGCCTAGCTAAAGGGTCAAGAAAGTGCTGAAATACAGCCAAAGCTCTGTTGGCCAAGCCACAAGCTCTGACTTCTACCAAGAAAGGACAACTTTTCTTAATTTCCACGAAGAGATTGTAAAGGTTAGCAGCACCCTCTCACCCCTTGCCTCCCCGCCCCAAATACATCGATCTAATCACTTGTAACAATACTACATCACCAACCAACTCTTTACTCAAAGAGCTGAATGGAGCTGAACACTCATGACACAATGAAAAATTTTTAAATAAAACATTTAAATTTTAAAATATAATCCAGTGCTGGTTAATCAAGAAAAATTCATTACATAATAGGGCTAACTCTCAAAAACACACTGACTGTTACCAATGAAAGAAGATCTAAAGAGTATATAAGTCTATATCAATTGAATGCCTGACAGTATCTCTTTACCCTCAAATAGCTAGAGTTGATAAGTAGAATCAGGGAAATAAGGGTGTATGGCAGCACAATTTGGGGGATCACTTATACCTTTTAACAATGATCAAATTCACTAACTTCTGAAAAATAAACAGAAAAATATCTGTACTAATAACCACATTTTTTAATCTGCAAAACTCAGAACTCACTTTAGAAAATCTAAGATTCAATTTAAAATACTGAGCACCTAATACATTTTAGATAATCTATTAAGAATTTCTGAAAATTTTACCTGCAAATTATTAATTCATTTTTGGGGACTTTTTCCTTCATGATATTCATACTAAGTTATTTTTAACTGGTAAAGTTTCCACTGTAAAATGGAATATTAAAAGAATATAAGTAGGGAATTCCCTGGAAGTCCAGTGGTTAGGACTAAGTGCTTTCACAGTGGTGGTCTGGGTTCAATCACTGGGTTTAAAGTCATGAAACAGGGCCACAAAATTAAAAACAACTGGAATTGAGAAAAAAGGTACTAGAAAAACTAAACCCAATATAATTTTAAAGAGTATTTATCTGAAGTTTCTTAGAGCCCCATATTCAACACTTTATCAAAAGATCCCTTGATGTTAGGTGGAATGTTCTAAGGCTCACTGCTTTAAGGCTGATGTCTTACACATTTAAAGTTATAATAAAGTAAAATTCATTTGCTCCAGCAAATACCAGACCACCTGACCTGCCTCTTGAGAAACCTGTATGCAGGTCAGGAAGCAACAGTTAGAACTGGACATGGAACAACAGACTGGTTCCAAACAGGAAAAGGAGTACGTCAAGGCTATATATTGTCACCCTGCTTATTTAACTTATATGCAGAGTACATCATGAGAAATGCTGGGCTGGAGGAAGCACAAGCTGGAATCAAGATTGCTGGGAGAATTGCCAATAATCTCAGATATGCAGATGACACCACCCCATGGCAGAAAGTGAAGAGGAACTAGAGTCTCCTGATGAAAGTGAAAAAGTTGGCTTAAACTCAACATTCAGAAAACTAAGATCATGGCATCCAGTCCCATCACTTCATGGCAAATAGATGGGGAAACAGTGGCTGACTTTATTTTTCTGGGCTCCAAAATCACTGCAGATGATGACTGCAGCTATGAAATTAAAAGACGCTTACTCCTTGGAAGGAAAGTTATGACCAACCTAGAAAGCATATTAAAAAGCAGAGACATTACTTTGCCAACCAAGGTCCGTCTAGTCAGGGCTATGGTTTTTCCAGTGGTCATGTATGGATATGAGAGTTGGACTGTGAAGAAAGCTGAGCACCGAAGAATTGATGCTTTGAACTGTGGTGCTGGAGAAGACTCTTGAGAGTCCCTTGGACTGCAAGGAAATCCAACCAGTCCATCCTAAAGGAGATCAGTCCTAGGTGTTCAGTGGTAGGACTGATTTTTGAAGCTGCAACTCCAATACTTTGGCCACCTCATGCGAAGAGTTGACTCATTTGAAAAGACCCTGATGCTGGGAAAGATTGAAGGCAGGAAGAGAAGGGGACAACAGAGGTTGAGATGGTTGGATGGCATCCTTGACTCAATGGACAAGGGTTTGGGTGGACTCCGGGAGTTGGTGATGGACAGGGAGGCCTGGTGTGCTGTGGTTCATGGGGTCGCAAAGAGTCGGACATGACAGAGTGACTGAACTGAACTGAACTGAAAATTCATTTGATGACCAACCTTATCAGACAAACTCCCATGAAAGAAAAGTATCTCACTTTTAATCCTGGAATAAAATAAAATTTAAATTTTGAAGGTTTTTATAAAAGAAAACATTCATAGAAAGAATGCAATCTTAAAATGGAGGAACTTACAAAATTGCATATAATTTTAAGTTAGGAAAATGGCTTCATTTCTTTATGGAAAGGTAAAAGAGAAACAAAAAGAGGAGTTCTAGATTCAATTTCTAATGGTGCTAATTATTTGTGTGTGACCTTGGGCAACTTACTTAACCACTTTTAATGCCTCATTAAAGTTTTTGTTAAAATGCCATTTACTCCAAGAGAACCTTCTGATCTCACTATCTATTATCACACCCCATCAGTTAGTATCTGTTACATTACTCAATTTTTTCTTTACCATTATTTGAAATTACTTTATATGTTTGCTTACTTATTATCTCCAGCCCAGAGATTAAAGATCCACAAGAGTAAGGATCTTGTCTCTTTTGTTCACTGTGCTGTGCTTAGTCACTCAGTCGTGTCTGACTCTTTGCAACCCCATGGACTGTAGCCTGCCAAGTACCTCTGTCCATGGGGCTTCTCTAGGCAAGAACACTGGAGTGGGTTGCCCTCCTCCAGGGGATCTTCCTAACCCAGGGATCTAACCCAGATCTCCCACATTGCAGGCAGATTCCATACCATCTGAGCCACCAGTGAAGCCCAAGAACACTGGAGTGGGTAGCCAATCCTTTCACCAGAGGATCTTCCCAACACAGGAACTGAAACGGGGTCTCCTGAATTGCAGGTAGATTCTTTACTAGCTGAACTACCAGGGAAGCCCCTTTTGTTCACTATTATATGTCAAATGCCTAAAATACTGCCTGACACTTGGAAAAGAAAGTGAAGTTGCTCAGTCGTGTCCAACTCTTTGCGACCCCATGGACTGTAGCCCACCAGGCTCCTCCATCCACTGAATTTTCTAGGCAAGAGTACTGGAGTGGGTTGCCATTTCCTTCTCCAGGGGGTCTTCCCAGCCCAGGGATCAAACCCAGGTCGCCCTCATTGCAGGCAGATGCTTTTCCGTCTGAGCCACCAGGGAATCCCATGTAAGGTACTAGATAAATATTTGTGAAATGGATGATTCTGTTTCCTATCTGTAAAATGAAAATAATAACTACTTTAACAAAACTGTTAGAAGAATTAAAATTTAAAACTATATGTGAAAGTGTGCTGTAAACCATCAAGCAGACATACAAAAGATAAGCCAAAGGGTTAGGAGGGGGGCTACCTCAGAATACACCAAAATCTGAAAGGTATTATCAACTATAGCAATCATAAGTATCAGTGCAACTAATTATTTTTAAATCCAAAAAGAAGGCACATACCTTTCCCTGCAGAGGGCCCTGAATAAGCTTGGGATATTTCTGTGTTGAACTATTTCCATGTCCCAGTTTCCCATAATCACCATCTCCCCAACTGAAGACTTCTCCTTCTGTAGTGAAAGCTAAAGTATGACCATCAGATCCTTTAGAAGATGAGACCTTTTTAATGGACCTGTGAGGCTCAAATGTTAACTTTTTTAAAGTAGATTGATTATTAGAGTCTCCAAGGCCTAGTCTTCCATAGCTGCCTTTACCACAAGCTCTGACAGAGCCATCTGTAGAAATGACAAAAGTGCAGTATTGTCCAGCTTCAATCTATAAACAGAATCAGATATAAAATGCTTCTGTGAGAATCAAAGTATAATATTAAAGTTTATCTTACCAAAGAAGCTCAAAGGAAATCTTTTAAAGTAGAAATGCATCTCCACAGAGATTAAGAAGTAAACAGAAAAATTAAGAAAATTATTAATGGCCTATTCACATTGACTTCACTGTTAATTCAAATTAATGTATATTTTATCTTTTCCGGTTATCTATCCAGTTTTGGCTCAACGAAACAACAAAATGTTGCAGCCTCCTTTAATATAACTGATGAAGGGAAAGAAGTAAAATTTTCCTGTAATTCCTTAAGGTCTGTTATAACAAGAAACATGTAATATTTATTCTAAATTCATTTGAGAAAAATATATATTTTAATGAAAATATAGAAAGTTCCAATTTGCCCAAAAGATAGCTACAAAGGGAAAAAAGTGATCACAATAAGAAAATGAAATGCTAATATGGCAAAAGGAAAATTATAATTTTTACCTAGTCTTATTTACTATTTGTGTTGAATATATGGTAAGTCTGTTGACATTCATAATTCTTTTTAAAACTCCTGATGCAAATTTGATTTTTTTAATTTATTTATTTTATTTATACATTTAATTTATTTTATTTATAAAAGTTATGAACTGTAGAAAGTTTTACTTGTTGGGTCAAATGCTTGTTGCTTCAAATGCTTGTTGCATGTGAAGTGCTAGTTACAAGAAAATCAAATACCTTCAATGTATAAATGCTATTAAGTTTTTAAAGGACTCTGGAGTATAAGTAAGTTTGTTTAAAGAAATTTAGTCTATTCAACCTGAATCAGCTCTGTCAAACATTAATTAAAAGCCTCATTTAAAATAAATAAATAAATAAATAATGGTGGTGGGAGGGAGGGTTGGGAAGTTGGCTGGAGGTGGAGGTGGAGGTGGTGAAGTTTATTAATCTAATTAAAAATGAAGTTGCATTTCCATTTTCCAAAACCACCCATTCACCAGCGTACTGTGTCACTAGACATTATGTACGATTTTACTTTGCAACAGAAACCATTACATTTAAAAATTCATTACAGCAAGGTTAGTTAGACACATGATGGATGCAGCTTTAATCCTGCCATATATTATTACAGTTAAAATGTAAATGATGAAAAATATTTTGTGCTAATCAGCATTTATGTGGAAATGTGTTTTACAGTGATATATGGTGTTATATTTCTATTATTGTGATGAAAAAGAAAGCAATACAAAAAGACGAAGTGTTTATTAAAACATGAAAAAAAAAAGAAATAAATGGTTTTGCAGCACTGAAGAGATTATAGAAAGTAAATAAGCTAGATCAGACCTGTTTTATGTAGTAATTTTATAGTTTATTTTAATTATTTCAGTTGTAAAATATTGTTATACTGTTCATTAGTTCTGATTGTTCATATTAAACTATTGTAATGCAAATAAATAAATAATTAGAAAAAAAAAAAAACTCGGAAATACTGTTAGGAAAATGAGGGACTTAAAATATTTTTTCTATAAAAATGCAAAAACTGATGCAATATAGTACAGAAACAATACAGATAAGAAAACAAGCAAGAACATTCACTTGTAAATACAAAAACCAAAAAATTCCCACTCATAACATTATTTAAAGTAAACTCTGTCATCTACCAATTTGTAAAGTATGCAGAGAACTCACAGTCTGAGCATCAGAGAAACTAGGAGCCAGTTTGGGTTGTAGTATTTTCTCCTGCGTGCCTTCGACCAACTGATGGCTGCTATTGCTCCCCCAAACATAAACCTCACAGGTTTCTGAAACAATGGGAGTATCACCAGTCTGAATGCTATCAGGGCTAGCACATGTTCTTGAGTAATCAGAAGCCATTCTGCAAACCTATTAAAATAAGAAACATGCAATGAACACTTAAGACATTTTTAGTATAGATATTTTTATAAATATTCTCTGAAATTGTTGACTTTCTTTCTTCTAAAACTATCTGAACTGCTCAAATAACCTAAGAACAACACATCCAATCTTAAACACAGATAGCTAGATTATCTATTCCTACAGAAAAAAATTCACTAAAAGATACTAACAAACATGGCAAAAATGGGGAGAAGACACAATCAACTCTTATACCTAAATATTTTATTAATGCATAAAACAGCATTATAGAAAAACAAGTAGAAAAACTCCACCTTTAATAATCCCATCACCTTAATATATGTTACCTTTTTTTTATATATGTCCTTCCAGAGTTCTGCATATACACGTTTTTTAACAGTTATCACAGTGGCTATACAAGTGATGACACAAAAGAATTTTCTTTGTCTACCGAGTCTTCATAATTGAACCAACAATATTTCATCTGATGTAAAAATCACAATTTACTTAAGCATTTTCCTTTAAAAGGACATTCAGATTCTTTCTACTTATTCGTTATATAAGCCATTTTTAACAATATAGCTGCTGCTACATGTTTAATCACTTCCCTTAGTAGAGAAATTCAGAAATGGGACTATTATAAGCAAAAAATGACAACAATCATATGATTCCTGAAACATACCATACCAAACTGCCTTTGAAACTGGTGTTATGATATTATGAATAAAATGAGGGCTTTTCTAAAAACAATAATGGCCCAGAACAATTCAACACTCACACACGTATCTACACATATCTATACATGTATATATGTGTATATATATGTGTTTGTATATACCTACACATAGATATACATATATCTATATGTATATATCAATATATGTATATTATCTACAAAAAAGATCTTCACGACCAAGATAATCATGATGGCGTGATCACTCACCTAGAGCCAGACATCTTGGAATGTGAAGTCAAGTGGGCCTTAGAAAGCATCACTACGAACAAAGCTAGTGGAGGTGACGGAACTCCAGTTGAGCTATTTCAAATCCTGAAAGATGATGCTGTGAAAGTCCTGCATTCAATATGCCAGCAAATTTGGAAAACTCAGCAGTGGCCACAGGACTGGAAAAGGTCAGTCTTCATTCCAATCCCAAAGAAAGGCAATGCCAAAGAATGCTCAAACTACCGCACAGTTGCACTCATCTCACACACTAGTAAAGTCATGCTCAAAATTCTCCAAGCCAGGCTTCAGCAATATGTGAACCGTGAACTTCCAGAAGTTCAAGCAGGTTTTAGAAAAGGCAGAAGAACCAGACATCAAATTGCCAACATCCGCTGGATCATGAGGAAGCAAGAGAGCTCCAGAAAAACATCTATTTCTGCTTCACTGACTATGCCAAAGCCTTTGACTGTGTGGATCACAATAAACTGTGGAACATTCTGAAAGAGATGGGAATACCAGACCACCTGACCTGCCTCTTGAGAAACCTGTATGCAGGTCAGGAAGCAACAGTTAGAACTGGACATGGAACAACAGATTGGTTCCAAATAGGAAAAGGAGTACGTCAAGGTTGTATATTGTCACCCTGCTTATTTAACTTATATGTAGAGTACATCATGAGGCGCGCTGGGCTGGAAGAAGCACAAGCTGGAACCAAGATTGCCGGGAGAAATATCAAAAACCTCAGATATGCAGATGACACCACACTTATGGCAGAAACTGAAGGGGAACTAAAAAGCCTCTTGATGAAAGTGAAAGAGGAGAGTGAAAAGGTTGGCTTGAAGCTCAACATTCAGAAAACAAAGATCATGGCATCTGATCCCATCACATCATGGCAAGTAGATGGGGAAACAGTGGAAACAGTGTCAGACTTTATTTTTCTGGGCTCCAAAATCACTGCAGATGCTGACTGCAGCCATGAAATTAAAAGACGCTTACTCCTTGGAAGGAACGTTATGACCAACCTAGATAGTATATTAAAAAGCAGAGACATTACTTTGCCAACCAAGGTCCGTCTAGTCAAGGCTATGGTTTTTCCAGTGGTCATGTATGGATGTGAGAGTTGGACTGTGAAGAAAGCTGATCATCGAAGAATGGATGCTTTTGAACTGTGGTGCTGGAGAAGACTCTTGAGAGTCCCTTGGACTGCAAGGAAATCCAACCAGTCCATTTTAAAGGAGATCAATCTTGGGTGCTCATTGGAAGGACTGATGCTAAAGCTGAAACTGCAATACTTTGGCCACCTCATGCAAAGAGCTGACTCACTGGAAAAGACTCTGATGCTGGGAAGGATTGGGGGCAGGAGGAGAGGGGACGACAGAGAATGAGATGGCTGGATGGCATCACCGACTCGATGGACATGAGTTTGAGTGAACTCCGGGAGTTGGTGATGGACAGGGAGGCCTGGCGTGCTGTGATTCATGGGGTCGCAAAGAGTCGGACACAACTGAGCAACTGAACTGAACTGAACTGATATTATCTATATAATCTATCTACATTATCTATATATACACTATATACAATTGTATATAATTATCTACATTATCTATACATACATAATCTATACATTGTATATATATTATATACAATCTATATATACACATTATCTATATATGTACATCTATATGTATATATAGATATAGCTATATAAAAAATCATGGCTTATTTACCATTTGTGTTGAATATAATGGTAAAGTTTATTGCCATTCATAATGCTTTATAAAAATTCAGGCTTCTCCTCTCCCCTCCTCTCTCCTCAAAACCCTGCCAAAAGCATAGAACCAGGGTTGTCATCACAATTTCCCTAACCAATGAACAGGCCTATGTGAAAGTACCAGTCTCACTGTATTCATACAAAAAACTATGCTTTAAATTTCTTTGAAAACTTCACTGGGGAAAAACAGGATGCAGTCTTTTAACTTCACAGTTCCTTATTAAACAGAACTAAAATTTTCCCAACTACTGTTTACCACTAACTTGCATCCATTTATTTATTAGAGCTCAGTGGACTTTTTATTGACCTGTATGAATCCCATACAATAAAGATATTATTTCTGACTACAGCAGCTGTCAATTTGTTGACTGCTTTTTAAAGTTTTTTTATTTTTGGGTTTTTTTTTCTGAATCCAGCAAAATAAAAGAGGAATCTTTAAAAGCCAATATATTATATCGCCAGACCATTAAATGGGAAGGTATAGAGTAATTTCAGTCAGAACCTTTAAATAGTACCCAAAAACAAGAGAATATGTGTGTCAAATAATTTTCAGTGAACATCAGGAGAGTTCTGAGAACACACAAAATGTGCATAAATAAAGGCTGCTAGTCCCTAATAAAAGATCTGAAATTCTGCTGCCAACAAAAGGATGATGGGCTCAAGTAAGTTAGAATTTATCTCAAGATCTATTATAGTAGTCGCCCGTTTTCCACAGTTTCACTTTTTGTGGTTTCAGTTACTGGCAGTCAACTGTCATCTGAAAGTATTAAATGGAAAATTCCAGAGATAAATAATTCATAAATGTTAAACTGCAAACTGTTCTGAGTATCATCCCTTTGTCCAGTATAGCCACACTACATAAACTACTCACCCATTAGTCACTTCGGAGAAGGCAATGGCACCCCACTGCAGTACTCTTGCCTGGAAAATCCCATGGACGGAGGAGCCTGGTAGGCTGCAGTCCATGGGGTCTCTAAGAGTCAGACATGACTGAGCGAATTCTCTTTCACTTTTCACTTTCGTGCATTGGAGAAGGAAATGGCAACCCACTCCATTGTTCTTGCCTGGAGAATCCCAGGGACGGGGGAGCCTGGTGGGCTGCTGTCTATGGGGTCGCAGAGTCAGACATGACTGAAGCGACTTAGCAGCAGCAGCAGCAGCATTAGTCACTTAGTAGCCATCTGATAATCAGCTCAACTGCCAGTATTTCGGTGCCCGTGTTCAAGTAATCCTTATTTTACTTAATAATGGTCCCAAAGTACAAGAGGAGCTATGCTGGCAATTTGGATGTTCTCTTACTGTACCTAATTTATAAATTAAGCTTTAACATAGGTATGTATATATAGGAAATAACATGGTATTTATAGGGTTTGATACTATTTACAATTTCAGGCATCCATTGGGGGTCTTGGAATATATACTGAAGTGAAGTGACAGTCATTCAGTTGTATCCAATTCTGTGATCCCATGGACTGTAACCAGCCAGGCTTCTCTGTCCATGGAATTCTCCAGGCAAGAATACTGGGATGGGTTGCCATTACCTTCTCCAGAGGATCTTCCTGACCCAGGGATCAAACCTGGGTCTCCTGCATTGCAGGCAGATTCCTCACCATCTGAGCCACAGGGAAGGCCCATTATATACTGGGTGGATTACCATTCTAAAATAAGGCTTAAAAATTCATAGCCTTCCTTCCCTGATCCTCACAAAAAAGAAACAGGAGGAGAGGTTGAGGGGACAGGGAAGGAGAAGGCGAAGGGAAGGGGAGAGGGGAAGAGAGAGAGGAGAGGGAAGCGGGAAAGAGAGGAAGAAGTAGAGGGAATGGGGGAGGAAGTAAAAAAAAAAATTATTCAAAAGACTTAAGAAATGTTTTTTAAAAACAACTACGGGGTGGGAAGAATTCTAGGAAGATGACAACAGCAGCAGCAATGTAGTTTTTCAAACACGGAATCACTGTACAGAACAAAAAGAAGGCAAAACTCCAAACTCATGCTTAACATTCACAATAAAATATAGTTCCAATAACTCCAAAATATGAGCAGGTGCAGACAAACCACGACCAAACACAGAATGTGCATAGTAATATATCTGTACAGGAGGAAGCCAGAGAATATCTGACAGATCTAAGAGTAAGAAAAAGGCCCCAAACAGCCAACCCACTACTCACCAGAAAGAACAGTGAGCCAATCTAAGCAGTTGCAACTGGGAAGAGCTTTGCCCTCTCTAAAAAGAAGGTAAGTACAAAGGATCCATGAGAAGTTTGAAAGAAGCTACATCAATCTAATTCGGTGACCTCTTGAAACTGACAAGCTAGTACTCCCTTCCAGAATAGAGCCCTCATGTGAAGCAGAAACTACTAGGAGTGGAATAAAAGTTTAGCAGAATGGGAACAACAGAGAGAAAAGAGAGAAGCTAAAAACAAAAGGTGGGGAGGGGAATATGCTGGAAACCATCTTATTTCTTTTTTTTAAATAACATCACATAAAAACAACAGAGGAAGGGAGTCTTTGGATTTAGAAAAGCGAACTTGAATCTCATCCCATTCTAAAAATTTAGGAAAATAAAACAAATTTTTCATAAAAATAAGCAACAGAAAAGTACAAAGGTCAAATTCCATGTGAAGCTATTACTGGGGGGCGCAGGAGAGGGAAGAGACTGAATAATATCACTACTTTTAAATAAAAGCAAGCCAGAAGAGAACTGCCCACAAGACATATCAAACTGTAACCTATTTCAAAGCCAGCTAAAGGGATTGAGAAAATGAAACAAGATGTGAAAGAAAAGCACAAATCTGAAATAGACTTGTTCAAGAATAAGGTGACAGACTCAAAAAAGAATTAGAAATAAAAGAAAAAACATCATTTTGGAAATAAGTAAACTATAAGAGCAACTAAAGATTAAAAGGATAAATGTTGTTTAGAAATAAAAAAGAAATGAAAATCATATAAAAAGTATTAAAGAAAACGTGAGAATTACTAGTTAGGCAAAGATCCAACAAATAAGCAATAGGAGTCCTAGAAGAGAACCAAATGAAAACAGAGTAAAAATAGTACTAAAAGCAATAATTTATGGAAACTTCCCTGAAATAAAAAAGATTTCAGACTACATATTGAAATCTTCACATCTCTGAGAATATCAACCCTGAATGGATATCATCAAGATGTATTCTAGTAAAATTACTGATTTCTAAAGAAGAGATCCTTTGGGCTTCTCAGCAAAACAAGCATGTGACTCATAAATATATGAAAGAAAATCAGATTATCTTCAGACCTCAGCAGCAAAGGTTTATGACAGGAGAAAATGGGTAAATATATTTAAGAAGTAGAAGGCAAGAAAATGTGAGCCAAAGATTTTATCTTCTCTCTTCTGCAAAGTGACTTTTAAATATAAAAAGCATAGCAATTAACATGTAACAACTAAGAGAATCTTTTCCATAATTCTTTACTAAGGATTCTACTTGAGAATAAGCTTCAGACAACTAAAAAGAATAGAGAGACACTAAGAGAAACTGGCAGTGAGCATTAAAGATGTAGTTATTTATAGAACTCATACTAAGTGAGGGTTATTACGTAGAGTTATGCATGCTCTGAGTATGTACGTATAATACAACTACAAAAAATGGGGAAATCACATGTAAAAAGCATTTTTTAGTAAACATATGATGGTAGTATTTGTCTTATTTCAGGATTACTCTGTGTCACACTATGTGACCAAAATAAATAATTAAAGGATATTCTAATTCTACATCCCTGTACCTTGAAAACTGATGTTCTTACTTTGAAAGAAAGGAGATATAACTGTAATATAGAAAAGGGTAAGTAAAAATTCTATAGCTGTGAAATTGAAAGTATCAACTAAAGAGGTATACTATTAGCTTAAATACTCACACACATGTACACACACACAGACACACACACACACAAACTTCCTGGCTCTACTGTAAGAGCCTAGAAAAATAACACTGACACATAGTGATGAGCACCCTGATGGTGATCCTGAAATACTATTTTCCACCAAAAGAAACCAGGGCTTATGGAGAAATAGCTAGCTAGTTGCAGATCCAGGTCAAGAAATGTGTAAGATGAGACCATCTTGAGTTCAGAACAATTTGATGGGTCAGTTAGCAAAGAAGCTATCAAAGATTATTAGGTCTATGTTAAAAGAACTTGGGAACCACCCTGAAGAGACCATTACCCTGAAAGACTGTTGGCCAAAGATAAAATAGTACCAGCTTCACGACAGATGATAATTCAATGAAGTAAAGCTTGAACAGGTTTAAATCTGAGTTTGTAATAGTATTATTCAAGTGAAATCAACTGGTCAAGCTTGAAGGATGACAGAAGACCAGTTCATTAAACTGAAAACTAGTAAATAAAAATTGGTGTTAAATTTTTTTAAAAAAAAATCAAATGGGAGAATCAAACATTTATTCTGCTTTTCCTATTTGAACTGTCACAAGGTAACCAAATAGTCAATAAGGGAATCATCTCTTCATGAAAACATTCCAACTAACAACTGGAAGATGAAAGATATAATTAGAATATTACCATTTTGCAACCAAGCACCAATGAATTAATAGATCTGATCATTAAGAATTCAGGGTTGACAGTACTACAAAAAGAGAGATAACCAGATGAAAGATCACAACACCATGTATGATCTTGCCAAAGGGATCAAACCTGAAACAGATCAAATCTTTAGATTCACCTGTCAAAATACAGGAAATACACAGGAACTGTATTATGAGTAATCAATTAACAAAATCCAGATGGTAGGAAATTCTACAACCTAAAAAGTCCAGGTTCCTGAACAAATACATTGAAGGAAAAGATAAACATATACATATGATTGATTTTTAAGTAGACAAGACTGAACTACAGCGTCTAGGGATGCACACAACTACAAAGAAATGCAAGGAAGTGACTACTCTGATACCCTTAAAGTCAGGATAGTGGTTCTTTAGAGAAGAAGGAAAGGGATAATAACCAGGACATGAAAGGGTCTCCAGAGTTGCTGGTAAAGTTTTCTTTCTTTCTTGAGCACAGATTAAAAGACTATTTGTTTTATAATAATTCCATTAAGGCACATGTTTGTGTTTCTTATCTGTTCTAATAATAAATTTTTAAATTTAAAAAATGCACCTTATACAAAGTCCAAAATGAATAAAAGAGTATGCATTGACAAATATGTCTCCCTCCCACCCCTTATACGACACCCTAGCTCTACTTTCTAGAAGCAACCAACCATTGACACCACTTTCTTTTGCATCCTTCCAGAGACGGAATTGGATTATTTTTAAGAGATAAATAGAAGCTTTTTAAGACAAACTAACTTTTCTTTTTTCTTCTTTTTTATTGGAGTATAATTGATTTCCAATGTTGTGTTAATTTCAGATGTACAGCAAAGTGAATCTGTGATACATATACATCTATCCACTCCTTTTTGGACTTTTTCCCCACATAAGCCATTACAGAGTACTGAGTAGAGTTCCCTGAGCTATACAGTCAGTCCTTATAAGTTATTAATTTTATATCCAGTAGTGTGTATATGTCAATCACAATCTTCCAGTTCATCCCTTGACAAAGCAACTTTTAATGTATGATTATTTAAAGCCATTATTATTACATACCTCTTCAAAGAGACACAAAGCTGCCTCATAGAGTGAGCACAAGCCATCAGATGTTCTGGTTGGTTCCCTCCACTGACTCCGATCAGCAGATGAACCCTATAATTAAGACATTGTGGAATACAGTTTGGTAAGGAGAGAGACATATATTAAGATCACTTAAACTGTCCACAAAACGTTTAAAGAACTGTTTATATAATTATGTGCTTTAAGATCAAATCCTAACATTACATCACGAAACCAACTTCTATGTGTTGTAAAAGAGGTGGCTATAGAGTGAAGCAGTAAATTAAGTACCAATCCCTCACTGATTATCTTATTAAACAGTGATTTGTTCTAAGGGTCACAGGTTTAACACAGAAACAGTCAAAGAGGCAGAATTTTGCCAATTACACACTCTTTGGGCAGCCAATATTTAATAAATGAAGTGAAGTGAAAGCCACTCAGTTGTGTCTGACTCTTTGCGACCCCAAGGACTGTAGCCCTCCATGCTCCTCTATCCATGGGATTTCCCAGGCAACAATCTAGGACTTCCCTGGGGCTGCCTTGTTCACGTGCTCCAAGAATAAAGCAGCATATAGCCAACTTAACTGATGATCCTGACCAGAACAGCAGTTAAGTCTGTTCCTCCTTAGTTTTGGCATAACAAAAGTCCCACAAGTCAGTTCATAGCTGAGGAATCACAGCTCCTCTCTGGGACAAACAGCCTAAGGTAATTTATTATCCACTTGACTCTCCATATATAGGCACCTTATGTTGCTGCTGCTGCTGCTAAGTCGCTTCAGTCGTGTCTGACCCTATGCGACTCCATAGACGGCAGCCCACCAGGCTCCCCCGTCCCTGGGATTCTCCAGGCAAGAACACTGGAGTGGGGTGCCATTGCCTTCTCCAATGCATGAAAGTAACAAGTGAAAATGAAGTCGCTCAGTCGTGTCCGACTCTTAGTGACCCCATGGACTGCAGCCCACCAGGCTCCTCCATCCATGGGATTTTCCAGGCAAGAGTACTGCAGTGGGGTGCCATTGCCTTCTCCCAGACACCTTATAGGCATCTCAAATAAACATATTCAAAACTAAATTCCCAATCTAACATTTCTCCCACATTCACCCAAACCAGTTCCTCCTATGCAATTTCTCCACAAAAGGACCCAATGGTTATGACCAGAAATCACTCTTTTACTGAAAACTGATAAATCAGAGTGAACTTGACCTCCACTGTTCCCTCAAATTTCTATATTCTTAAATCTTTACATCACAAATATCAAGTTCCTTCTCTTGATTTATCAGTCTTATAATTGTAAAATTTTCATTGGTGTCTTTATTTCAAAGGCTATTATTTGTAAAAATACATTCTATATGATCACCTGGCAAATATACCATAGAAAAGTATATCCTCTACCATAGAAGAGATTTGGGCCTACGTGCTCTGTAAGATCCCATTCAACTCCAGGACAGTATGATTTTATCAATTCAAGCTATTTTAATTAACATGATTCCTAGGTAATGAAAGAAATGATATTGGCTATTTAATTTACTGCTGGGTCATCAGGTGCTAAGCTAATGCTACCAAATCAATTTTTCCTCCTAATCCCTTAAGGTGGTACTTCTGAAATTTTAATGTAAACATGAATTATCCGGAAACTGTTAAAATGCAGATTCCAAATTAGTAAATACAGGTGGGGGCCTTAGATTCCGCATTTCTAACAAGCTTCCAGTGACACCAATGCTGCTGTCTGAGGCTCACACTTCCAATAGCAAGGCTTTAGAGAGCCACTTGCAGGTCTCAGAGTTATATCAGAAGCTGGCTGTTCAAAATTACCTAGTTCCTAGATACATAATGTGTGGCTATACCAGAAAATACTATGAGGTACAACCTCTCCAAATTCCATAATTAGCTGTGTAGAACCTCTGGGAAAAACACAATTGTAATCTGTGACTCCATTCTTTAAAGGTCACCTCTACTGATTACCAAACCAAAAGCAGATGAGAAACAACAGCTTACTATACCTTCTTGGGAGCTGGTACAGGGCTATAATAATTGGTTTCTTATGCCTGTTTACAGTATAAAGGAAAACACTGAAAACAGCATAAGGTTTTCAGTAACAGACCTGTGCTTCATCACTTATGGGCAATGTGATTTAAGGATTAGTTTCCTTATCCTTCGACAGGAATAATGCCTCTTTTATTTAGGGCTGTTGGATGTAACAACTGAAATTATACATAAAACATCCTTGGCACAGTTCTTAATATATAGAAAGAACTCAAAACTGGAAGCAATAGTTGTCATTATTTTGTATGATATACACAGAGAAAGAAGAGAAAACACAGGAAGTCTTTAATACATTTTTGCACCAAACCAATTTTTTTAAAAATTCTTCAAAATCTGTCTGTAGTGACTGTCGTTGACTTCTGTTCTCCCCAAAAAATCAGTATTAAGCATGAGACTAATCCTTCCCCAATCAATTAGGACTAAAGACATCTCTAAAACCCATTTTGTATAGAATTCTTAATGTGTTTTGTAAATATACTGCATAACAGAAAAAGAGGGCTACATCTAGGCATTTTTCATTTTGGAAAATAAAGCATGTTAAGTGTGCAACAATTCATACACTGCTAACAGGAAGTTCAAAGGTCTAAAGATACAGGGGAAATTAAAATAACAAAAATATATGGTTTTACAGGTCTTCATTAAATTACCTTTCTCTTATTTACCTACCATCATAATACCTTTTCGTTTTTTCCCCACCTGTCTTTTTATTAATAAGATAATCATACAAGAACATTAAGACTTGATGGAGTACATTTCTTTATGTTCTTGCTATCTGCTTTTACTCTTCTTCCAATTGTTTTAGTAACTCCCCACTGCCTACAGAATTAAGCTCAAAACCCCACAGCATGGGATACATGGCCCCACCTAGTTTGTCAGCCTTAGTTCATTCCATTCCACCATGAACATCCAGAAGCCTGCTCTACCACACCTCCATCATTCTGTGAACACTAAACCTCTCAGCTGAAGATTTTTTCAGCTCCCTCACTCACAAACCTCATGTTTGCAAGCAAACTCTTACTTTTCAACTAAACATCATTTTCAGCCCCTTCCCCTCTAGCCTTTCTCCTATGTCCCATGACCTTGTCCCTATGCAGATCTCTAGTACAGTCCAGTACCATTAACATGAAATGTCTATGCATCTCTCTTTCCTTAAACTGTAAGCTAGATAAAGGCATGGATGCTACAAAGCTTATTCATCTTTTTAACCCAGAGACTAGCATTATCTGGCACACAGTAAATACCTAGTGGTATCAAAGGCCAAAGATGCCTTTAGTGCTGTTTATATTTTTAGTTTATTTTTTTAGGATGTGGGGATATACAGTGACATTATTTCCCTTCTCTTTATTTAGATATAAGTTAATGATTATCTTGCACACTTGCACTCGAACCTCTGAGTTACTGCATGTGTGGGTAGTGGAGGTTAAGTAAGAATCACACATGTAAATACAATTTAAGGATGAACTTTTTTTTTAAGGCCTTATACCAGTTTCCCGATGGCTCAGCAAGTAAAGGATTCACCTGCAAAGCAAAAGACATAAGAGATGCTGGTTTGATCCCTGGGTGGGGAAGGTACCCTGGAAAAGGAAATGAGAATCCATTCCAGTATTCTTGCCTGAAAAATCCCATGGACAGAAGAAACTGGTGGACTACAGTCCAAAGGGTCGCAAAGAGATGGACACAACTGAGTGACTAAGTATACCAGGTACTCAACTGATGGTTATGTGTCTCTCCCTCTAACTTCTATTAATAGCTTGGGGATAAGTTTTATCCCAGCTGCTCATGAGGACAGAATCTTAGGATAGTAAGAATCAGGTCAGGATGGGGTCCAGTGTACCAGGAGAGGCTCTAGATACTTTATGAGTTCTCAACCAACAACAACTGATAACACTGTAAAGTGTAAGAAATATGAATTCTGGAGACCAAGAGCATCAGATCCTATCCTCACTGTGCAAGAAAGAATAATAAATACAAAGTTCAAGTTAATAACCATCTCTTTTCCCTAAAATCTATCTGAAATTTAATTAAATTCAATCTAACATAGGCCTGTGGTGACTTCTGGAGGGCCAAACTAAATCACACAAACATACAAGATTCTTCCCCAGAATATACCCAGAATTCTGACGAAAGCTATCTGGGGTGTCCTAGCCCAAACAGAAAGTTATAACATAAGGGTATAGCCTAGGAGGGGAAGAAAGGAAGCCCTTTCTGCCTAGGTGAATACAACGTTCTGTCCAGAAATGAAAGAAGTCAAGTGGAGAGAAAACTGGAAATCCAGCAATAAAATAAGTTTATGGTGTTTTATATCTACTTTAAGGTAGGCCTTCATGGGGGAAAAAGTCAATTTAACATAAATAGTGTAAAAGCTGCATATAGTAGTCAGAGAAAAACACGGGCTTTGCTGACAGACTAGGGGGTTGTAAGAATTGGTTAACACAGTGCCTGGCCCGTCCATGCTTAATTAGGAGTACACGCTATACTTTCAGTTCTTTTGACAAATAGGTGTGTAACTTTGGATAACTGCCACAGTTTCTTCATCCTTAAGATAACAGTAAATAATATCTTCTTTACAGATTAACAAGATAATTGAATGAGACACTGCTTATAAAAAGCACCTGGTAGCAGGCATTCAACAAAGGTTAGAGTTCTTCTTCCCTTATGCCAGGTACTGGGAAGCAGTAAGTAAAAATCCAAAAATGAATGGAATAGTATACTATACGTTAATTAAATGAATATTAAAGCTCAGTATATAGGTAGTAAGTATATTTAGTATGAGTATTTCTTAAGCTTTAGAGCCAATTTAAACTCACAACCAAATATGCATACAAACATTTCCAACGTGCTAAAAGACAACGAAGCTAAACAGATACAGAGAAAAGCACTTTACTTTCTTTGGGCATCCTCTTCCCACTAAGGAGTAATACTGCAGGATAAGGTTTAGAGGGTAAGGTGGGGCAAAGGCTTCTGACTCAGGGTATTTAGCATTTTGGTCAAAAAGGAAATACACTAGGGGCAAGCATACGATCATATAAGTTGTCTGTGCAATAATTAACATCTTTTCTTTATGACAAAGGCAATGGAAAATAAATGGGACTGTAAAATGAAGAATTAAGTAACTCCTCACAGAAATATTAACATGTGACCAAGAACAGATACATTATTTTAGGTCATCAAATGGCATCACATATTTGAAAATGGTACAAATTTAGAGAACGTTACCAGAAAGTATTAAGAATTGTAAAATAAAATGAGAAACACAGATATGCAAGTGCATGTTTAAATATTCAGTAAGAAACCACAAGAGGCCTTTCACTGCTGTTACCTCAAATCTTTCTTACTCAGATCACTGCATCTCTGGCTCGAGGTCTCTACTTTCATAGGGCCTTTCCAACATTCCAGATTCGGAGCAAAGCACCACATGCTTTCCTGCCTACATTTTATTTAACATTAAGAAATTCAAATTTTCATAGATATAATATAGAGTCTCCAAGTACTTACTTACAATAAAATTATTTGTAAAAAAAAATGACCCAATATTTATTATTCAATTCACAAGCACAAAACATAAGCCAGGTGAAAATTTAAATGCCCTGGTTTAAAAGTAAATTCAACATAATTATTTTTTATGAAACATTCCTGTCAATCCAAGAGCTCTCCACTTTTGGCAGGGGGTAAGACATGAAACATACACACATAATTTATAAACCATATTTTTATAAACTAAATAAATTTGTTAAATGACATATGATATCTGGTGATAAAGGACACCAAAAAGCTTGATCAATGTCACCCAACTGAAATTAAGTCAATTTATGAGTGTTTTAATCTTTATATTCCAAATTTGTATTCTTATTTCAAACTTTTATTCTGTTTTCAAAAAGCATTAAATTTCAATTTTAGAAATTCTTGAAATATATCATATTGCACTGCATTTTACTGTTTATTCTTTAATATGGTGTCCAAAATTAGTTCCTTTATGATAATCAAGTAATTAAATTCCTTCATGAACAAGATATTCATTGCAGATCTAGGATGCTCAGTTCATCACTCCCCTCCATTCAGGTCTCTGCTCAAATGTCACAATTCAGAGACTTTCTTGACCACATTAACCAAAATACCACACCTATCCCCTCCCCAATCTCTGCTTGAGTCCATCATTTTGCATTCCCTTTCCCTCCCTTATTTTAATTCTTAGAACTTCACACTACCTGAAATTTATATGTATTGTCTGATTCCCCCACTAGGCTGTAAGATTCAAGAAACTACATTTTTCTCTGCTGTATCCCTAGGGCCTAGAATAACACTTAGCATACAGTAAATAGTTAATAAAAATTGAGAAGCTTGAAATTAGCAATTTTTTTTGTCAAAAGATCTCCATAGTCACCAGCCAAGGCCTCTCATTTTACATTTGAGTTTGCTAAAACACAGCGAAGTTAGATGAATTTCTCAAGTTCGCACAAGAAGCCATAAAACTTAAACTATAATCCTGACTCCTGATTCAGAAATCTTAACATAATACCAACTAGTTTGTCCTTAAATTGCATATTCACATCAACACATATAAAAGTTTCTTCACTCCAAGTACGTAAAATAATTAACTAACCTAACATCACCAGTAGAATTCTCAAATCATTCACTGTTACCACCAATTCATTAAAAGCTGAGTTGACCTTTTCCAAAATTGTTAGATAAGAATTTTAAAGCTGAGATTTATAATACATACCAAAGAACGCCTCATCTGCATTAATATAGTCATAAAGCAGTCAAAGCTGATCATCCCTTCTTGGCTTGACAGTAGTTTGCTTTTCTCCATGGAATTGACAACTGCTGAAGCCCCCAATGCCATTTCTATCCATTCAAGGAGATACCGCAAAGAACCTCGCTGAGCTGCTAAACCAAGCAGCAACTCAGAAGCTAATCTACGACCTAAAGTGTCTGCTCCAGAATTGGGAATAGTTACTCCTTTAAGAAAAGTTGTTACTTGTGATAAGCAATCCAAGCCCATAGGTGGAATCTTGCTTTCATTTGCTAAAGATAATGGTGGCAAAGAGCTCACAACTTCAATTGCAGTATGAATAACATCATTGCAAAGACTGAGCCCAGGTCCCGACACAGGCATCATCCAACTTTGTCTCAGAAGTGCAAATAATAAACTTAGACCAGTTCGAACACCCATTTCTATAAGTGCATCAGTGCTTGACCGAGGACGTTCACTAACAGAATGGACATCTGCTGAACCAGAGCTGCTCTCCGGAGAATGCTGCTGCTGTTTCACTTTGCCTTTGTCGTGGTATTTATTAGAAAGTGCATAGAAGACACGCTGGAGTACAAGCAATCGTTTTCGAAGTGCCCCAGCAAATGGGGAATCTGAACATACCATCTTTGCAAGTGCTAGCTGACTGCTAAGAAGGGCATCCAAATAGTGGTCCTGTTCATCGCTTGAAAGAGACTCACGTTCAAAGTCTGGCAGCTGTGGTCCTTTGAGGCACAAAACTTGTTGAGGCAAAGGTACTACTTCCTTATTGCTGACCAGTTTAGAATATAAAACAGCAACCCCCTCTCTTGTAGCAATAGATTCACTGTCCTCTGTAATCCAGGAGCTGTTGAGGTGTTCAAGCCATTTTAGTTTCACTGGTGGAACCATAGTTGCCATATTGATTTACTCTTCAGCCATTAGTTCTATAAAGAGAGAAGAAAAAGCAATCAAAAACCTATGAAAATTTTCAGAAAATGTTTCTTAACTTCCATCACATATTACAGTTAGTAATCTCAAACTGATGAAGCACAAAGTCTGGACTTTAGTTAACAGTTATGTACCAATGTTAGTATTTTAGCTTCAATAAATGAACCATGGTCATTTAAGATGTCAATATTAGGGAGAAATGGGTGAAGGGCATATGAGAACTCTGTACTATCTCTGCAAATTTAATGTAAATCTAAAATTATCACAAAATAAAAGGTTTATTTTAAAAATCAGTGATTTATGTACCTTTTCTCTTTGGATTCTGGTCCCACTATCAGTATAACAGCGGGTTCTACATGAAGATGGACCCCAGATTTGTATCTTGTGGCCTCTCCTCTGAATTCCAAACTTATAAATGTAATTGTCCACTTGACCTTGCCATATATAGACACCTATTCCAATCCCAAAGAAAGGCAATGCCAAAGAATGCTCAAACTACTGCACAATTGTACTCATCTCACACGCTAGTCAAGTAATGCTCAAAATTCTCCAAGCCAGGCTTCAGCAATATGTGAACTGTGAACTTCCAGATGTTCAAGCTGGTTTTAGAAAAGGCAGAAGAACCAGAGATCAAATTGCCAACATCCACTGGATCATCAAAAAAGCAGGAAAGTTCCAGGAAAACATCTATTTCTGCTTTATTGATTATGCCAAAGCCTTTGACTGTGTGGATCACAATAAACTGTGGAAAATTCTGAAAGAGATGGGAATACCAGACCACCTGACCTGCCTCTTGAGAAACCTATATGCAGGTCAGGAAGCAACAGTTAGAACTGGACATGGAACAACAGACTGGTTCCAAATAGGAAAAGGAGTACGTCAAGGCTATATATTGTCACCCTGATTTAACTTATATGCAGAATACATCATGAGGAACGCTGGGCTGGAAGAAGCACAAGCTGGAATCAAGATTGCCGGGAGAAATATCAATAACCTCAGATATGCAGATGACACCACCCTTATGGCAGAAAGTGAAGAGGAACTCAAAAGCCTCTTGATGAAAGTGAAAGAGGAGAGTGAAAAGGTTGGCTTGAAGCTCAACATTCAGAAAACAAAGATCATGGCATCTGGTCCCATCACTTCATGGCAAACAGATGGGGAAACAGTGGAAACAGTGTCAGACTTTATTTTGGGGGGCTCCAAAATCACTGCAGATGGTGACTGCAGCCATGAAATTAAAAGACGCTTACTCCTTGGAAGGAAAGTTATGATCAACCTAGATAGCATATTAAAAAGCAGAGACATTACTTTGCCAACAAAGGTCCATCTAGTCAAGGCTATGGTTTTTCCAGTGGTCATGTATGGATGTGAGAGTTGGACTGTGAAGAAAGTTGAGCACAGAAGAATTGATGCTTTTGAACTGTGGAACTGGAGAAGACTCTTGAGAGTCCCTTGGACTGCAAGGAGGCCCAACCAGTCCATCCTAAAGGAGATCAGTCCTGGGTGTTCATTGGAAGGACTGATGCTAAAGCTGAAACTCCAATACTTTGGCCACCTCATGTGAAGAGTTGACACACTAGAAAAGACTCTGATGCTGGGAGGGATTGGGGATGGGAGGAGAAAGGGACGACAGAGAATGAAACAGCTGGATGGCATCACTGACTCAATGGACATGAGTCTGAGTAAACTCCAGGAGTTGGTGATGCACAGGGAGGCCTGGCGTGCTGTGTGATTCAAGGGGTCACAAAGAGTCGGACACGACCGAGCAACTGAACTGAACTGAACTGAATAGGCATTTCAAATTAAACAAATTCAAAACTGAATTCCCAATCCAACATTTTCTCCACACTCACCCAAACCTATTCCTCTTGTGGAATTCCTCATTTCAATAAATGACAACCCTATTCTTCCATTTCCTCTGGCTAAAAAACTTTGGGAGCCATCATTGATTGCTCCTTCTCTTATACTTACACTCCAAATTCAGTCAACTCTACTCTCAAAATATAGCAAGAATCCAAATAGTTCTCACACTCTTCCATTGCTAAAACCCCAGTCTAAGCCATCATCTCTTGGATCACCACAGAAGCTTTCTTACTGGTCTCCCTGACTGTACTGAGGAACCACAGTGACTCCAAAACAGCAATATATAAAAATATATTTTATTACTGTATTCTAGCATACAGTACTCCAGTGTTCTTGCCTGGAGAATCCCAGGGACGGGGGAGCCTGATGGGCTTCCGTCTAAGGGGTCACACAGAGTCGGACATGACTGAAGTGACTTAGCAGCAGCAGCAGCAGCATACAGTAAGTGCTCAGTAAGTATTTGTTGACAAAGAACACTTAAAAACTAAGTTTCCTGGGATAAAATATTCACAAGACATATATCCTGCAAAGGACTATCATCCAAGACACAATTAAGGACTCCTACAACTCAGTAATAAAAAGACAACCTAATTTTTAAAATTGTCAAAAAGGATGTGAACAAAACTTCACCAAAGATACTGTGAATGGCCAAAATGCACAAGTGCTCAACATCATTATTCATCAGAAAGATGCCAATTAAAAACATAGAGATAATACACATCCACAAGGATTAAAATTAATAAGGCTGACAAGATCAAAGGTTAGCAGGATGCAGAGCAATCAGAACTCTCACAAACCATTTGTAGAAATGTAAAATCTGAACAGCCACCTTAGAAAGACATCTAGTAATTTCTTATAAAACTAATCATGCATGTGTGTGTTAAGTTGCTTTAGTCATATCTCTTTGCAACCCCACGGACTGTAGCCTACCAGGCTCCTCTGTCCATGGAATTCTCCAGGAAAGAATACTGGAGTGGGTTGCCACACTCTCCTCCATGGGATCTTCCAACCCAGGGATCAAACCTGCGTCTCTTAAGTCTCCCGCATTGGGAGGTGGGTTGTTTACCACTAGCGCCACCTGGGAAGCCTCCAAAAACTAAACATGTATTAGTTTGTTGATGACCCAAAAGTTTCTCTCCTACAAACTGACCCAGAAGTAAACACAACGATAATAAGATTCAATGCTAAATGACAGCTGCCTCTAGAAGGTGAGGGCATGAATAGACTGGGAAGGGCATGAGGTAACTTTCCAATGTGAGAGCAATATTGGATTACAAAACTTTACGCATTTGTAAAAACACAGTGAATATATATTTAAGATTTTACATTTCACCACATGTAAATTTTACCTTAATAAATACTGAACCCCAGTTGATATACATATATAAGCATAAATATATAATGGAGTTGATATACATATATTATAAACGCATATATTTGGAGGAAATACACTGATGTGAGTAATCTTGCTGCTGCTGCTGCTGCTAAGTCACTTCAGTCGTGAGTAATCTTAAAATACATCAAATAATAAGATGCATTGGTGGGTATGTGTAAACATAAATATATGTGTATATATATACACATAACACATACATATGGATAAGCTATATGATAAAACAAGTATAGAAAAGTATTAATGGAAGAACTTCAGTGTTGAATATATATGCCTATTCATTTTTAAGTCTTTCAACTTTGCTGTAAAACTGTGTTTGAAAATTTTCATCATAAAACATTGCAGGGGAGTTGAGACTAACTCCTGCCTTTCAAGCAAGTCCCCAGGACGGTAGTCATGACAGTTAGTGGTAGAGAAAGATCCTCATGTACTGAAGGGCATTTTATTTTCAAGATATAGATAGATCTTAAAGAAAGAGCTCCAGTGATAGATAAGCCAGGCTAATTAAAGGGAGTTTCCTGTTTCTAAATACATCCTGTCAAATTCTAAATATAAAATCTAATGGTACTTCCCTTTGCAAGCTTATAATTACTATGCTTTATTTATCTTCACTAGATACTTGGAAAGTATATACTTAGGAGAGGGAAAATAAAACCATAAGCCTCCTTCCACTTTATTCAGCAAAGTATTTACGTAAACATTGTGCAGAGGATATAAAAGTACCTTATTTACCTCCATCCCTGTGAGCCACAGGTAATTTTTCTCTTTTTAATTTTGCTAGTTTGATTGCTATAAAGCTGCTCTAATTTGAATCTCCCTGATTACTAACATCTGAACCTCGCATGTATATTTGTCATTTGGACATATTCTTCAGGGAAATGTTATTCGTGTCCTTCTAGTCACATATTTTTCTACTGGGTTATTTTTCCTGTCAATTTGTAAAAAGTTTTTGTATTTTATCATTGTTTTCAACACTGCAAATATTTTTTCTAAATCCACCTTTTGCATACGCACACATCTTTTTTTTTTATAGCTCCTGCTTTCCATTCTTGGTTAAAGGAGCACCCCCAACATCATCATGCTCTTACACATGACTTCCAGATTATCCAGATATTCACCTGAATTTTCCTGAGGTATATTTTTATGTTTTACACATGAGTCTATATGAGTTTTACATTCATCTGGCATTTTAATAAGCTCTATATGGTGTAGAATTGGATTCCAATTTTATTGTTTCCATGTAGATGGCTAATTATGCTACTACCATTTATTAAGTAATCCAGGACTTCCAAGACAGCTGAGGACAGTGGCAGTTACATAATTATCTCCCATTTCTTCCCAAACAGTAAGGAAAAATTAAATTCTACACAAAACTACACCTACAGCATAATTTGAAGATATATTATGACAAAATTGCAAATTAACTGAAAAAGAAGAAACAGCATCAATCCCAGTGCACATACTCTCACCTCAAACAGCCACAAGGCTTTGGGCAAGCAAAAGCAGACTAAGAAAATCTGTAGAAGAGAAGAGGAAGGATATTGAAGAAGCCTAAAAATGATCTGGAATGACTGCCAGAAAGATTAAATCCACACTAAATCTGAAAATAGAGAACAAATGTCCAGAACACAAACTACATGAAAGAGATTTCAAAGGAGATTTAAAGGGTCAGGAATGATTTAAAGGAGCAGGTACAATTTTAAAAGACAGGTATGATTTATGTGAGTAATCCTTGAAATGCAGAGAGGAGAAAAAAGACAAAAAAGAAGAGAGAAGAATTCTTTGGCAACTGGATGGTAAAGGGTAAAAGAAAAAAAGTAGGAGTGAATATTTAGGGTTCTGCAAGACAAAAGAGAACCATAAAACTGGACATATAACAAAGCTTCCTCTCAAGCAAAAGAAACAAATGACATACACACATACCAAAAAAAATTCTTCAAAGTACTTGGACTTTGCTATATAGACAGAAGAGGGTTCCATTCAGCAATAGAGTTGCAGACATAGAGAACAGACTTGTGGACACAGTGGGAGAAGGCGATGGTGGGATACATTGAGAGGGTAGCACAGACACATAAACATTACTATATGTAAAAAATAGATAAGCTAGTGGGGAAGGTGCTGTATAGCACAGGGAGCTCAATCCTGTGCTCTGTGACAACTTAGGGTGGAATGGGGTGGAGGGTAGGAGGGAGGTATATATGCATACTTATGTATACATAAGTATACTTATGTATAAGAGGGAGGGGACATATATATACTTATGACTAAGTCATGTTGTATGGCAGAAGCTAACACAACATAGCAAAGCAATTATTCTCCAATTAAAATTTAGAAAGAGGGTGCCATTAAATTAGGAATATTATTTTCTTAAAAGCCCAATACCGTAAAAATGAACAAGAAAAAAGACCACAAAGAACTACTACAAAAAATCAGGAAAGTTTACATACATCAACTAAGGGAAATCTTCCTGATAAAAAGAAAGCATAAAAAAACAAAAGTTAACAATTCAAACAAAACTAAACACATTTAAACATTTGAGGATATGAAAAATCTTGATTCAGATACTAGAAAAATAAAATGAGAAAAAGACCACATAAATAAACAAAAGTTTTTGAAAAGTTAAGGGACAGGGAGAGAAGAAGGCTGAGTGCTGAAGAAGTGATGGTTTCAAACTGCAGTGCTGGAGAAGACTCTTGAGAGTCCCTTGGACAGCAAGGAGATCAAACCAGTCAATCCTAAAGGAAATCAATTCTGAATATTCATTGGAAGAACTGATGCTGAAGCTCCAATACCTTGGCCACTTGATATGAGTGAGCTGACTCATTTGAAAAGACACTAAAGCTGGGAAAGATTGAAGGCAGAAGGAGAAGGGGACAACAGAGGATTAGATGGTTGGATGGCATCACTGACTCAATGGACATGAGTCTGACTGAACTCCAGGAGAGGATGAAGGGCAGGGAAGCCTGGTGTGCTGCAGTTTATGGTGTCACAGAGAGTCGGACACAATTTAGTGACTGAACAAGAAGAAGGAAATAGAAGAAAAAGACAAAATTCTTGGAAATGAATAATGAATTATAAAGTGTCCAAGGAAGAGTAGACGCAAATAATAAGCTGGCAAGGGCAAGGACAACTAAGGGGTGCGGGTGGGGGAAACAATTATGAGAATTAAAATCTCTCACACACACACACACACACATGCACACACGAATTAGTGAAAGCAGTGGAAACAGAAGAGAAGAAAATAAGGGCAAGTATTTGTACTACTAGACTACCTAAAAGAGTAAAACAAAACAAACAAAAAAATCTGATTTTAAAGCTACCAGCCAAGAAAACTTGCCAGAAATAGAAAAATATCTGAATCAATACAATAAAGGGCTCACAGATACCTAGAAAATTAACCAAGAACAATCAACTCTAATACTTTGGCCTTGTAAAACTGAAAGATGTAGGTAAAATCCTCAAGACGTCCGGGCAAAAAGAGCAAATTAAAACTTAAAAAGGCGAAAGAATCAGACTGGCATTGGGCATTTTTAAACCAATCAAATGCACAGTATTTCAACAGCCTTTATAAAGCAAAACCAAGGCGGGTGCAAGGAAACAGAAACACAAATAATGGGAGACTTGAATATATCAATACCATTTCCTGTACAAGATGGATCAAGTGGACAAAATTATGTAAGGAAATAGAAAACTTAAACCAACAAAATAATTTACTTTTTTTCCATTAACAGGATCTACTTCTGAATTCTCTATTTTGGTCTACTTGCCATTCTTACGCCAACAGTGACTTGATTACAATGGCTGATGGGGTAAAGCATGTCCCTAACCTCTAAGATTATTATATTCAATAACATGCTACCCCATGGCTGATTCATATCAATGTATGGCAAAAACCACTACAATATTGTAAAGTAATTAGCCTCCAACTAAAATAAATAAATTTAATTTTTTAAAAAAGAAAGAAAACATCACTCTAAAAAAATTAAAAATTACATGCTACCTCTCTCAAGAGAGCACATTCTAATTTGAACTTCATTAAATACATATATTTTCATAAAATAGACATTTTCATGATAATTTGTCCACCCAAGAATATAATACGCCTTTCTATTTGATCCAATCTTATTTTACATTTTCTCCATATAGGTCCTATGCCTTTCTTGATAAAGTGTTTCTTAAGTATTCTTGATTTTGTGCTAGTATGAATGGAATTTTCCAATTTCCTTTTCTGGTTAATTACTGCTATTCAGCGATATTCTTATACTTTTCCAAATTATGCAGGGACAGAGATGAATCAAAGAAATGCAAAACATATAACAAAGGGACAAAATATGAAGAAAGCAAAGAAGTATTAAAAGATAAAACAGAAAAAAGGTCTGCAATAAGACTAAGCATATCTTACATCACTATCAGCAAAACCCATCTATTTAAACCAAAGACACTGGACTTTTCAACATGGCGGAGGAGTAAGATGGAAAGACCATGTTCCTCCCAAGAAACACATCAAATTTACATCTGCATGTGAAATAACTCCTACAGAATGATGGCAGCAGACCGCTGGCTTCCAAAAAGGCAAGCCAATCTCCTCAGAATGAGGCAGGGCAAAAAATAAAGACAAAAAAGAGACAAAGGATTTTAGAACAGGGATCTGCACCCCTGGGACAGAGTTGTGAAGGAGAAAAAGTCTCCACACTCTGAGGAACCCTCTCATGGGCAGGGGGAAGGGAGGAGCTTCAGAATCTCAGAGGGGAGCACAGCAGCAAGTGCTTGGGAGGCAAAATGGAAAGAATTCATCACAGAGATCGATGTGAAACTGTACTTCCCAACACACCCGCCGAAGTGAATGGGGACCGGGTGCTGAGGTTCAGGCTTCAGGGGTCAGACCCCAGGGAGAGGACCGGGGTTGACTGCCATGAAAATACACTGAAGGAGCTAATACAACACAGCTGAGGGAGACCAGGGAAAAGCCTGTGCCTCCCAGAGGCAAGAGATCATTGTCGCAGGGACCCTCTGACTCCATGAACTTACAGACCACAGTAATCAGCCTTAGTGAATGCCACAAGTGGGATAAGTAGCGGCTATGAACCACACAACCCCAGAGGTAGATACAGTTGCTTCCCAGGTGGTGTAGTAGTAAAGAATCCACCTGCCAATGGAGCAGGCACAGGAGAGGCAGGTTCAGTCTCTGGGTGAAGATCACCTACAGTAGGATATGGCAACCCACTCCAGTATTCTTGCCTGGAAATTTCATGGACAGAGGAGCCTGACAGGGTACAGTCCATGGAGTCACAAAGAGTCAGACATGACAGAACAACTGAGTGCACACACACGCACAGGTATATATGTCCAGCCACCACCAAACCTGGTACGAGTGCCAAAGGCAGAACTAGACATAACCGCAATGTATGATCCCAGAGGGGGCAATCCAAGCCAACTGGTCACCACCAAAGCCAGGCAAGTACCTGAGCCAGGGGACAAAATACTGTCCACTGCAGTCCAGACTGCAAAGATAGCATCTGCCACCAAACTGTGAGAAAATACAGGTTACTTACTGTCCACACCACTGCAGGAGCCTATACAGCTTAGCTCTGCAGAGTGACACATGACTCAGGGCCAATTCCCATGGGAGAGCACACAGACCCCCCCCTCAGACTGCAGCAACTCCCCCACAAGCCTCGGCTGCAGAGATAAACCCACACACCCATGGGCACCTTATCTTTGACAAAGGAGGCGAGAACATACAATGGAGAAAAGACAGCCTCTTCAATAAGTGGTGCTGGGAAACTGGACAGCTATGTGTAAAAGAATTGAACTAGAACACTTCCTACCAACATACACACAAAAATAAACTCAAAATGGATTAAACACTTAAATGGAAGGCCACAAACTATAAAGCTCTTAAAGGAAAACATAGGCAGTACACTCTGTGACATAAATCACAGCAAGATCCTCTTTGATTCACCTCCTTGAATAATGGACATAAAAACAAAAATAAACAAATGGAACCTAATTAAACTTAAAAGTTTTTCAGAGCAAAGGAAACAATAAACAAGATTAAAAGACAACCCTCAGGAGAAAATAATTGCAATAGAAACAACTGACAAAGAATTAACCTCTAATTCTATTCTAATATATATAAGCAGTTCATACAGCTCATATTAGAAAAATGAACATTCCAATCAAAAAAGGGGCAGAAGACCTAACGGACATTTCTCCAAAGAAGACATACAGATGGCCAACAAACATGTGAAAAGATGCTCAACATCGCCCATTATTAAAGAAATGCAAATCAAAACTACAATGAGGTATCACCTCACACCAGCCAGAATGGCCATCATCAAAAAATTTATAAACAATAAATGCTGGAGAGGATGTCGAGAAAAGGAAACCTTCCTACACTGTTGGTAGGAATGTAGACTGATGCACTCATTATGGACAACAGTATGGAAATTCTTCAAAAAACTAGAAATAAATCTACCATATGACCCAGCAATCCCACCACTGGGCATATACCCTGAGAAAGCCACAATTCTAAAGGACATATGTATCCCAATGTTCATTGGAGCACTATTTACAACAGCCAAGAAATGGAAGTAACCTACATGTCCAGATGTCTACAGATAAATGGATAAAGATGCGGTACATAACACTGGAATACTACTCAGCCATAAAAAAGAAGGAATTTGAGTCAGTTCCCATGAGCTGGATGAACCTAGAGCTGGTTATACAGAGTGAAGTCAGTCAAAGAGAAAAACAAATATTGTATGTTAATGCATACATATGGAATCTAGAAAAATGGTGCTGGTGAACCTATCTGCAGGGCTAGAATGGAGACGCAGATGTACAGAAAAGTCTTGTGGACACAGTGGGGGAAGGGGAGAGTGGGACAAATGAAGAAAGTAGCATCGACATATATACACTATCAAGTGTAAAATACATAGCTAGTGATAAGTTGCTATGTAAGACAGGGAGCCCAGCCACCAGGTAATCTGATGACCTAGGGGAGTGGGGTTGGGGGAGGGGAGGGGTAGGGAGGGTCAAGAGGGAAGGGATATATGTATGGCTGATTCACACTGTTGTACAGCAGAAACCAACACAACATTGTACAATTTTCCCCCAACTAAAAAAATAAATTTAAAAAGTACTTTAAAAAGACAAAGACTGATACAAAAAAAAAAAATCTATATGCTATCTAAACAAAATTCAGGCACATTATTTATAATCTCTGTTATAAATTAAGTATACATAACAATAAGATCTAATAAGTAAAACTTATTTAAAATATATATGCTATCCATAAGAAAGAGATGTAAAACAAAACAACGTGGAAAGCTTAAAGATAAAGTGCAAGGTAATAATTTAACAAGCAAATTCAGCACCCCCCCCCCACGAAATTATTACCTATTTAAGTAACAATTGGGACAAAAAGTTTCTTGGTAATAAAAAGTATAATCACTATCAAGATACAACTGTTGTGTATGAGCCCAGTAATGAAATACATGAAGCAGAAATGAAAGAAATAGAGTGGCAACCATAGTAACTGTCAGACTTAATTCCTTGACTAATACAACAGTATGTAAACCACTGGTTATGAATCTACTGTCAGACCATGAATCCCCATGAGAATGTGATGAAACCTGAGGTCTATACCAAGAAAACTGAAAATATACATTCACAGGAAAACTTTTATAGAAAATTCATAACATATTTACTCTAATAGGCAAAAAGTGGAAACTCAAGTGCCATCAACAGATGAATGAGTAAACAAAATATATTATCTATGCAATGTAATGGAATATTATCCAGCCATACAAAGGAATGAGGTAATGATACCTACTGCAATATGACTGAGCCTTGTTAACATTATACTAAGTGAAAGCTAGACATTAAAAAGTCACATATTGTATGATTCTTTTTACATGAGATGTCCCAGAACTGGAAAATGCACAGAGAGAAAAAGAAAGTCATTTCTTACCAGAAGCTAGTGGGAGGAGAGAATAAGGAGAAACTGCGCAATGGGAAAGAGGTTTTACTATGGAGTAATGAAAATGTTTTGGAACTAGACAGAGATGGTGGCAGCACAATGTGGTGAAGTACAGCTGAATTATTCACTTTAAAATGGTTAATTGTGTGTTATATGAATTTCAACTCAATAAACTATTGGGGAAAAAGATAACAAAACAGTATGGCAGGAAGTGCTTCCCCAAAATAAACTTAGGATACATTATCAAAAGAAGGCAGAAGGGCCCCTTATCAGGTACTGTTGACTAGTCATTATGACACTGAGTATCAGGGAGTAGATTCCTGGATCCATGTCACACCTAAAAGTGGCACCAAACCCCAACCGGACCTGCGTAACATCTGCCAACCTGAAGGTAAAGCTCAGAGTCTGAAGGAGATGACGTCTAAGGCTATCTGTCCATGGGATTCTCCAGGCAAGAATATTGAAGTGGGCTGCCATTCCCTTTTCCAGGGGATCTTCCTGACCCAGAGATCAAACCCAGTCTCCTGTATTGCACGCAGATTTTTTACCACCTGAGCTACCAAGGAACCCCCAAAGAAAACCGAGTCTATCCAAAATCACAAAGATTCATTGGTTCACCTTATAAGTAATTTCACAGAGGTTCCATATGCTGCTGCAAGTTCAGACTGTTCCACGAGCCCATTTTAGAGTCAGAGTGCCAAGCCTGCCTAAACCTATTCCTTGCTTCAGTATGACCCAGCCCTGGGAGGGGAAAACGAGATATTTTGAATACTTGCAAGAAAAGTTCTGTGGAGTTGCCAATCCAAGTCCAGTCATTTATAAACTTATTGACATATCTATGTACCCAGGTAACCTCTCAGTGTGTAACAACATAATATCTGAGCCTTGGTTGAGTAATGCTAACACTTCTATGTCAATAAATGAATTCACAGATACTAACACTTCTGCAGGTGCCTAAGTACACCACTAGTTACATCTTCTTACATGGAAATTTGGGGATTGAGATTTATCCTTAGGGACTCTGTTGCCTTGATACCTGAGAATACAAGGACAGTGTGCCCTTGCTGTATTCTCCCTACATAACCAAACAGAAGTCTCTCACTGGTTTGTCCCATAAAGCCTCTGTAATCACCTTAGACAAGAACCTCCAGGAGGCATAAATGATTCTGGTTTTGCCTCCATAAGGAGCACGTTCTTCCCATGGATCAGAGTGAGCACCAATGAATAATCTGGAATCTCACCCTTAAAATAGAAAAGCTAGCTGACTTCAGAGCCAACACAGTTTCCCTCAACAATGGTTGCTTAACCCACTGTTCAAATTTTAGATAACTGCTTGATTACTTACATGCTGAGTAAGGAGGTATCTGTACAATAACAAACATCCCTTGCGGCACTTGGATAAATGCCTCTGGGGAAGTAGAACAACAATTACATAAAATTAAAAAGCAAACACATTGGTTAGAGCCAATTTCACCTAATAACCTGATTATCTTTTGATTTATTGAGCTATCTTCCAGTCTGGGCTCCTGGTTTAGAGCTACCTTGCAAACTGGGATTATGATGTTGTTTTTAATTCTTTTCTGTAGTGTGTCTCAAATACTGTGCTCTGCCACAAGTTATGTAAAGGAGGCAATGACTCAGAAGATAACCTGGAAAAGTTCCGATCTCCACTGATAGTAGTAGAGGTCAGTTATTGAGGGACTAGGTCCTTATTTAACTTATATGCAGAGTACATCATGAGGAATGCTGGGCTGGAAGAAGCACAAGCTGGAATCAAGATTGCCGGGAGAAATATCAATAACCTCAGATATCAATACCAAAAACCTGCAGATAACACCACACTTATGGCAGAAAGTGAAGAGGAACTAAAAAGCCTCTTGACGAAAGTGAAGAAGAGAGTGAAAAAGTTGGCTTGAAGCTCAACATTCAGAAAACTAAGATCATGGCATCTGGTCCCATCACTTCATGGCAAATAGATGGGAAAACAGTGGAAACAGTGTCAGACTTTCTTTTTTGGGCTCCAAAATCACTGCGGATGCTGATTGCAGCCATGAAATTAAAAGACACCTACTCCTTGGAAGGAAAGTTATGACCAACCTAGAAAGCATATTAAAAAGCAGAGACATTACTTTGCCAACCAAGGTCCATCTAGTCAAGGCTATGGTTTTTCCCGTGGTCATGTATGGATGTGAGAGTTGGACTGTGAAGAAAGCTGAGCGCCGAAGAACTGACGCCTTTGAACTGTGGTGCTGGAGAAGACTCTTGAGAGTCCCTTGGACTGCAAGGAGATCCAACCAGTCCGTCCTAAAGGAGATCAGTCCTGGGTGTTCATTAGAAGGACTGATGCTAAAGCTCAAACTCCAATACTTTGGCCACATCAAGCGAAGAGTTGATTCACTGGAAAACTCTGATGCTAGGAGGAATTGAGAGCAGGAGGAGAAGGGGACGATGGAGAATGAGATGGCTGGATGGCATCACCGACTCGATGGACATGAGTTTGAGTGAACTCCAGGAGTTGGTGATAGGGAGGCCTGGCGTGCTGTGATTCACGGGGTCACAAAGAGTCGGACACGACTGATCGACTGAACTGAACTGAACTGATGTGCTTTGAAGGCAAAGAAAAGTATAGAATTTGAGGGAAGAGAGAAGATGGAAGCTACTGGAACAATACTACAAATAATGGTAAGTACTTAAATTAACAAGAATAACTGTAAACAAGACTAAAAGTGGTGGGTGGGTGGGTTGTACCCAGTCATGTCCAACTTTTTGTAACCCTATAGACAGTAGCCCTGCCAGGCTCCTCTGTCCATGGGATTCTCCAGGCAAGAATACTGGAGTGGGTTGCCATTTCCTCCTCCAGGGCATCTTCCTGACCCAAGAAATGAACCAGTGTCTCCTGCATCTCCTGCCTTGGCAAACAGACTCTACCACTGTACCACTTGGGAAGCCCCAATAAAAATGCAGAGGAGCAAAAAGAAGTCAAATATCTTGTGAGCAGGGGTCAGGACCCAGTCTGGCTCAAGATGCTGTGAAACCAAATGATGGAAAACAAACCACATGATCATCTCAATAAATTCAGAAAAAGCATTTGATAAAATTCAACATCTTTTCATGGGAAAAACACCCAACAAAGAATAGAAGGAAACTATCTCAAAAAGGTAGGTAGGTAAAGGCCACATATGAAAACCCACTGTGAACATCATACTTCAATACTGAAAGCTTTTCCTCTAAGATCAGGAAGGAAGCAAGAATGTTCACTTTTGCTACTTCTATTCCACACAGTCTTAGAAGTCCTAGTCAGATTAATTAGGCAAGAAAAATAAAAGTATCCAAATTGGAATGAAAGAAGCAAAATTATCTATTACCAAATAATACCTTATACATAGAAAATCCTAGAGTCCACACACACACTGTTAGAACTAACAAATGAATTCAGCAAAGTAGCAGGACACAAAGTCAATACACACAAAAATCAATTGCATTTCTGTAACTAACCACAATCTGAAATTATGGAAATGATTCCATTTATAATAGCATCAAAAAGAATAAAACACTGAGGAATTAACTTAATCAGGGAATGAAAACTATAAAACATTGCTTAAAGAAATTAAAGAAGACATAAATAGAAACACTTTAAATGTACATGGATTAGAAGATTTAATACTGTGAAGATGTCAATACTATGCAAAGTGACCTACAGATTTAACGCAACTCCTATCAAAATCCTAAGGACATTTTTTGGGCAAAAATAGACAAACCGAATACTAAAATTCATACAGAATCTCAAGGGCCAAAACAATCTTGAGAAAGAACAAAGATGGAGGATTTATACTTCCTGATTTCAAAAGCTGCTACAAAGAACAAAGAATAGAATAAGAGCCTCAAAGAGCCCAAAAAACATATTAGAGATCAGAAATAAACCCTCAAATATATGGTCAAATGATTTTTGACAAGCGTGCCAAGACATTCAATGGGAAAAGGACAGTCTTTTCAACAAATGGTGCTCAGAAAATTAAATATCCACACTCAAAGAATGAAACTGAACCCTTATCTCACACCATATATAAAAATTAACTAGAATGGAACAAAGACCTATTGTAAGACCTACAACTCTTAGAAGAAAACATAGGGCAAAAGTTTCAGGACACTGCATTTAGCATTGAAGTACTAGATATCACACCAAAGGCACAAGCAACAACAACAAAAAAGACAAAGTTGACTTCATGAAAATTTTTAAATTTTGTTCATCAAAAGACAGTATCAATGAAGTAAAAAGGCAAACCACAGAATGGGAGAAAATATTTACAAATAAAGCATCTGATAAGAGATTAAAAGCAAAGATATACAGGGAACTTCTTAAAAGCAGTAACAAAACAAAATAAACCAACTCCAGTTCAAACTGGGGAAAGGACTTGAACAGATCTCTCTTCAAAGAAGATATACAAATGGCCAATCAGCACATGAAAAGGTCAATATCACTAATCATTCAGGTCAGCCGCTCAGTCGCGTCCGACTCTTTGCGACCCCATGAATCACAGCACGCTAGGCCTCCCTGTCCATCATCAACTCCCGGAGTTGACTCAAACTCATGTCCATCGAGTCGGTGATGCCATCCAGCCATCTCATCCTCTGTCGTCCCCTTCTCCTCCCACCCCCAATCCCTCCCAGCATCAGGGTCTTTTCCAATGAGTCAGCTCTCCCCATGAGGTGGCCAAAGTATTGGAGTTTCAGCTTTAGCATCAGTCCTTCCAATGAACACCCAGGGCTGATCTCCTTTAGGACGGACTGGTTGGACCTCCTTGCAGTCCAAGGGACTCTCAAGAGTCTTCTCCAGCACCACAGTTCAAAAGCATCAATTCTTCTGTGCTCAGATTTCTTCACAGTCCAACTCTCACATCCATACATGACCACGGGAAAAACCATAGCCTTGACTAGACAGACCTTGGTTGGCAAAGCAATGTCTCTGCTTTTTAATATGCTGTCTAGGTTGGTCATAACTTTCCTTCCAAGGAGTAAGCATCTTTTAATTTCATGGCTGCAATCACCATCTGCAGTGATTTTGGAGCCCCAAAAAATAAAGTCTGACACTGCTTCCCCATCTATTTGCCATGAAGTGATGGGACCAGATGCCATGATCTTAGTTTTCTGAATGGTGAGCTTTAAGCCAACTTTTTCAATCTCCTCCTTCACTTTCGTCAAGAGGCTTTTTAGTTCCTCTTCACTTTCTGCCATAAGGGTGGTGTCGTCTGCATATCTGAGATTGTGCTTCTTCCAGCCCAGCGTTCTTCATGATGTACTCTGTGTATAAGTTAAATAAAACAGGATGACAATATACAGCCTTGACGTACTCCTTTTCCTATTTGGAACCAATCTGTTGTTCCATGTCCAGTTCTGACTGTTGCTTCCTGACCTGCATACAGGTTTCTCAAGAGGCAGGTCAGGTGGTCTGGTATTCCCATCTCTTTCAGAATTTTCCACAGTTTATTGTGATCCACACAGTCAAAGGCTTTGGCATACTCAATAAAACAGAAATAGATGCTTTTCTTCAACTCACTTGTTTTTTCGATGATCCAGTGGATGTTGGCAATTTGATCTCTGGTTCCTCTGCCTTTTCTAAAACCTGCTTGAACATCTGGAACTTCACGGTTCACGTATTGCTGAAGCCTGGCTTGGAGAATTTTGAGCATGACTTTACTAGCGTGTGAGATGAGTGCAACTGTGCGGTAGTCTGAGCATTCTTTGGCATTGCCTTTCTTTGGGATTGGAATGAAAACTCACCTTTTCCAGTCCTGTGGCCACTGCTGAGTTTTTTAAATTTGCTGGCATATTGAGTGCAGCACTTTCACAGCATCATCTTTTAGGATTTGAAATAGCTCAACTGTAATTCCATCACCTCCACTAGCTTTGTTCATAGTGGTGCTTTCTAAGGCCCACTTGACTTCACATTCCAGGATGTCTGGCTCTACGTGAGTGATCACACCACTGTGATTGTCTGGGTCATGAAGATCTTTTTTGTACAGTTCTCCTGTGTATTCTTGCCACCTCTTCTTAGTAACTTCTGCTTCTGTCAGGTCCATACCATTTCTGTCCTTTATCGAGCCCATCTTTGCATGAAATGTTCCCTTGGTATCTCTAATTTTCTTGAAGAGATCTCTAGTCTTTCCCATTCTGTTGTTTTCCTCCTTTTCTTTGCATTGATCCCTAAGGAAGGCTTTCTTATCTCTCCTTGCTATTCTTTGGAACTCTGCATTCAGATGCTTATATCTTTCCTTTTCTCCTTTGCTTTTCACTTCTCTTCTTTTCACAGCTATTTGTAAGGCCTCCTCAGACAGCCAGTTTGCTTTTTTGCATTTCTTTTCCATGGGGATGGTCTTGATCCCTGTCTCCTGTACAATGTCACAAACCTCCATCCATAGTTGATCAGGCACTCTTGTCTATCAGATCTAGTCCCTTGAATCTATTTCTCTTTAAAGTAAGACAAATCAAAACTAATAATACAATGAGATACACTTCACTGTGGAGAAACTGGCACCCTTGTGCACTGTTGGTACCAGTGTAAAACAGTACAGGGGCTGTGGAAAATGGTACTGTGCTTGTGCTCATGCTCAGTTTCTAAGTTGTATCCAACCCTTTGCAACCCCATGGACTGTAGCCCACCAGGTTTCTCTGTCCATAGGATTTTTCAGGTAATAATACCGGAGTCATATCATTTAAAAGTGGATATTTAATTTCCAAATTCATGGGGTTTTAAAAACATCTTTAATATTAATTTCTCATTTTCATATTCTTCTCTGCAGTCATCCTCTGTGTTTTTCAGTCTTGAACTTTATTGAAGCTTTCAATGGCTGTCAAAGATCTCTCTTGGTAAATGTCACACTGCACTTGAAAATGTGTGATTTATTTTCAAATATCTTTTGATATTGGTTTCTAACATAATTTCACAGTGATAAGAGAACAGACCCTATATGATTTCAATACTTTGAGACCATGAAATTTTTGCACTTTGTTGTATGTCCCTAGATATGCTGCAGTGTCTCCTGGTGTAGAGTCTATGGGAACTTGAATAGAATTTGTATCCTGCTGTTATGTGAAAACTGTATACATCTTAATTATGTTGAATTGGTTCACAGTGCTTATCAGGTTCTACATCTTTCTACTTTTATGTCTATTCATTTTATTAATTTTTGAGATTTGATATTGAAACTACAACTAAAAATCTTAATTTATCTACTGAAAAAATAATTGTAATATATAGTGGAACTATATGTAACTTTGTGCTGCATTTTCCGAGTCTCCTGTTAATGTGTTATCATACTTTCATAATTTAAAAAATAAAAAAAATTATAGCCATCTTTAAAAAAAAGAATATGGAGTGGGTTGCCATTTCCTCCTCCAAGGGATCTTCCCAACCCAGGGAGTGAGCCCACATCTCCCTTGTCTCCTGCACTGGCAGGTGGATTTTTTACCACTGAGCCACCTGCAAAACCCAGAAAACCATACAGTGTTCCTCAAAAAATTACAAACAGAATTATCATATGATTCAGCAATTCCATTTCTGGGTTATACCCAAAAGAATTGAAAGCAGGGTCTTGAACAGATACTTGTAAACACATGTTCATAGCAGCATTACTCACAAAGCTAAAAGACAGAAGCAACCCAGTGCTCATCAACAGATGAATGGATAAACAAAACATGGTATTATCCATACAACAGGATATTATTCAGCCTTAAAAAGGAAAGAAATTCTAACACATACTACAACATGAATGAACCTTGAAGATGTTATGCTAAGTGAAATAATCCAGTCACAAAATGACAAATACTGTATGATTCCATTCATATGATGTACTTAAGAGTATACTGTCAAAATCACAGAGATATAAAACAGAATGATGGTTGTCAGGGGCTTGGAGGAAGGGGGATAAACAGTTACTGCTTAACGGGAATAGTTTTCAGTTTTCACAAAATAAAAATAGCTACAGAGATGGACAATGATGAGTCATCATCAAAAATATATTTAATACCACTGAACTGTACACTTAAAAGTGGTTAAGATGGTAAATTTGATGTTTTATACAGAAATATATACATATATATATACATCTTAACAAATACATATATATACTTTTTTTTAAGTAGACGTTACACTGCATGGGGGAGAAGCAGAGGATGCAGTGAAACCAAGGCCCAGACCCGTGGCTCAGAAAAGTAAAAAGCCTGCTTCACTATAATTAAGAGAACACAGAAATTGGTCATCATTGGCCTGGGAGTAGGGCCTTAAGAGTAAAGCTATGTAAGTAATGCAAAGAAGCAGGAGGTTTCAGGATGAACTGGCCACCCACAGTTTAGGAACCAGAATGGATCAACTGTAACTACTAATGCAGTACTAAAGTCAACAAAATTTGTTGAGTTGAACAAAACTAATCAAAGAAATACATTATGAATGCCCTACCCTTTCCACAACACCAACTAATTCATGCTACTTAGAGGCTGCTTTGTTTCTCTACTATAGGCAAGATTTACCCTCTTCCATTTTGGAATTTTCACATACCCTAGGGTGCATACTTTTGCACTTAAGTATCATCCTCTCGTTACTGGACATGGAACAACAGACTGGTTCCAAATAGGAAAAGGTGTACGTCAAGGTTGTATATTGTCACCTTGCTTATTTAACTTATATGCAGAGTACATCATGAGGAATGCTGGGCTGGAAGAAGCACAAGCTGGAATCAAGATTGCTGGGAGAAATATCAATAACCTCAGATATGCAGATGATACTACCCTTATGGCAGAAAGTGAAGAGGAACTCAAAAGCCTCTTGATGAAAGTGAAAGAGCAGAGTGAAAAGGTTGGCTTGAAGCTCAACATTCAGAAAACAAAGATCATGGCATCTGGTCCCATCACTTCATGGGAAATAGATGGAAAAACAGTGGAAACAGTGTCAGACTTTATTTTTTGGGGCTCCAAAATCACTGCGGATGCTGACTGCAGCCATGAAATTAAAAGACGCTTGCTCCTTGGAAGGAAAGTTATGACCAACCTTGATAGTATATTAAAAAGCAGAGACATTACTTTGCCAACCAAGGTCCGTCTAGTCAAGGCAATGGTTTTTCCCGTGGTCATGTATGGATGTGAGAGTTGGACTGTGAAGAAAGCTGATCGCCGAAGAATCGATGCTTTTGAACTGTGGTGCTGGAGAAGACTCTTGAGAGTCCCTTATACTGCAAGGAGATCCAACCAGTCCATTCTAAAGGAGATCAATCCTGGATGTTCATTGGAAGGACTGATGCTAAAGCTGAAACTGAAATACTTTGGCCACCTCATGAGATGAGTTGACTCACTGGAAAGACTCTGATGCTGGGAAAGGTTGGGAGCGGGAGGAGAAGGGGACGACGGAGAATGAGATGGCTGGATGGCATCACCGACTCTGTGGACATGAGTTTGAGTGAACTCCGGGAGTTGGTGATGGACAGGGAGGCCTGGCGTGCTATGATTCATGGGGTCGCGGAGAGTCGGACACGACTGAGAGACTGAACTGATCATCCCCTAAAAGGCTCTCAAATCTATTCACGTATCTCCATTTTCACTGTCACAACCCTCATCCAAACTACAACTATCTCTCATCTGCTGCTGCTGCTAAGTTGCTTCAGTCGTGTCCGACTCTGTGTGACCCATAGACAGCAGCCCACCAGACTCTCCCGTCCCTGGGATTCTCCAGGCAAGAACACTGGAGTGGGTCGCCATTTCCTTCTCCAACTAGACCACCAAAATAATCTCTTAACCAATCTTTGCCTCCCTAGCCAGAGTAGTGCTTTAAAAAACAAACCTGTGTCCCTCCTCTGCTTTAAAATCCTTTGGAATATGGTATCTGGGATTTGTTTCAAAATAATACAAGGGGCAAGGAAAGTGGACAGAGCACATGGTATGATACAAAAGAAGATACCTGATCTTTGTCCAGTTTAGGCTCATAGCTCCTAAAACCCTTGGCATCACTGGAGTGGTATCTTTTGTATGCTAACAAGGTGACTGGTGGCTTGGGACCCCCAGAGTTTCAGAATGGGGGCAGGTCCTCAGAAATCCAAGCCATAATTAGAGTTGGGACTTTCAGCCCCCAAGCCCCACCTTCCAGGAGGGGAGAAGGGGTGGAGATTGACGTACATCACCAATGGGCCAATGCTTCAATCAATGATGGTGAAATAATGAAACCTCCATTAAACCCCCTAAGTGACCAGGTATGGAGAGCTTCCAGTATGCTCAAGGAAGCTCTTCAGCCACACTTCCACCCCCTGTCCCCCAGAAATATGTTGCCCAAATCATCTCTTCCATTTGGCTGTTCCTGACTTATATCCTTTATAATAACTCAGTAAATGCAAGGAAAGTGTTTTACTGAGCATTGAGAGCCATTCTATCAAACTATCAAACCTGATGAGGAGGTACTGGGAACACCCAATTTACAACCAGTTGCTAAGAAGTATAGCTGGCAAAGTATACTTGGGAGTATACTTTGTATACAAAATAAATCTGGGACTTGCAAAGGGCATCTGGGGCAAATGGGGACAGATCTGTGGGACTGAGCCATCTATGGGGTCTATGCTAATTTCAGATAGTATCAGCACTGAGTTAAATCAGAGGACTAGAGTTACAGGACTGGTTGGTGCGAGGGAAAAACCCACACATTTCGTGTCCAGAGTGTTACTGAATGAAAGCACTGAAATAAAGTGGCCAGGAACTGATAACTGTTGAAGACTAATGTTGGGAAATATTCTCTCCACTTCTGTATATGTTTAATATTTTTCTATAACAAAGAGCTAAAAGTCTTTTTTTTTTTATTTTTTAATTTTTTGGCTGCACTATGTGGCACGTGGGACACAGGGCTCACACATGGATTCCCCGACCAGGTATCAAACTCTCAACCCCTGCAGTAGAAGCTCAGAGTCTTAACCACTGGGCCACCAGGAGAGTCCCAATAAAGTCTGTTTTCAAAGTTAAAATTTTTTCAGAAGCTGAACTGACCTCTCTCCCTCGCTCACCCTTCTCTAGCCACACCAGAGCTGTTCAATTCCTAGAAGGCAGTGTGCCTCTTTCTACTGCAGAACCTTTGTACATGCTCCCTCTACTTAGAGCCTGTCATCCCCATCCCAGCCCCTCTCACCCAGTTACTGTCTAGTCACAAACTCTCAATTTTAACAGCCCAGTACCAGGCAGTGGTACTCAATAACTATTTATATGAATTAAATGTCACTTTTGCAACCCACTCCAGTATTCTTGCCTGGAAAATCCCATGGACGGAGGAGCCTGGTAGGCTGCAGTCCATGGGATCGCTAGGAGTCGGACACGACTGAGCGACTTCACTTTTCACAGGGAAGTTGTCCCTGACTGTGCCAGGATAGGATCGGGTCTCTCTTTTACAATGCTCATACAACAACTAGTACTTTACCTCCACAGCATTCAGCAGAGTTTGCAATTACATACTATTTATGTGACAATTTGTTTAGTGTCCTTTCATGTTAGTCTATTAAGTCCATGAGGGCAAAAACTGTGTCAATTTTGCTTATATTCTTAATGTTCAGAAATAAAGGTAAAGCACATAAAGCAACCTCAATAAACATTCGCTTAAGCAATCTGGGTCTGTGGTTTCTTATTTACATAGAATCTAATTTAAACCCAGGTATTATCTTATTCTTAACTGACATAAAGAGTTGATTCCAAGTATGGTGGTACCACGGGAGACGGACACTGTGGATTCTGTCTTCCGTCCACTTGTCTCCTCCTCTCACGGTACATACATTTCTGAAGTAGTTCTAGCTTCTCCCAAGGCTTTCACCTTCCTCTCATATACTGAGTTAGTCTAAATGTCTCCCTCCTGAACTCCAGACTTGAACATCCACTGCTAACATGATATAACCGCTCAGATCTTAAATCTTAAATTGAAAGAAATTTTAAAAGAAGATGTTTTAAACTTACCATGTTTAAAACTGAATTTGTCGGGAATTCCCTGGCAGTCTAATGGTCAGGACTCTACACTTTCACTACCAAGGGCCTCAGTTCAGGTTCAATACCTGGTTATGGAACTAAGATCCCACAAGCCATGAGACACAACATAAATAAATAAATACATAAGTAAGTAAAACCGAACCTGTCATTCCCCATCACCCCTCTGCCACACGCACAGCTACAAATGAATGTATGAAGTTCTGAATTTATGAATTTAGAGATTCACATAAGACAGACCTCAATAAAGGTACTTAACAAGGGCACTTCTGGAAATGCAAGAGGGACAGCCCATTTTTAAAGTTCTGCAGTTGAAAATGAAATGCACACTGTGATCTCACTCTCGCCACCCTGCCCCAGGTATGTCCCTTCTCCAGGATTTCATTAAGCTGACACTGATTTTGGCACACTAACTCAATCAGCCACACAAATTATCAATGTTTAGCTGCACAAAAGTAAACAGTTGATAAAAAAGGAAAATGCTTTTCTTGTTATTATCCCTACTTAGAAAGTGAGTACACTTAGAAAATGAAAGGACTTGCTGAGTTTGCTGACAAACTGTTCTGCTACATCAATAATGACAACTAGTCAAACCAGGAAGCAGACGTGCTTATTCAGCAAGTGAAGAACTACAGACAAAACTGAATCAAACTAATGGGTTTTTGCTTGTATTCAAGAACAACCAATTCACAATCCTGATGAACCAGCTAAATACTGACAAAGGAAAAAAAAAAAAAAAACTGCTGTTGCCTTGTTTTGTTTTGTTTTAATTTACTGTAATGATTTATACCGCTAAAGGCCAATTGTTCTTTTTTCTACTCACGGTCCAATGCACGAATCCAAATTTAATTATATATACAAACTACTAAAGCCATCATTGGAAGGACTGATGCTAAAGCTGAAACTCCAATACTGTGGCCACCTCATGCGATGAGTTGACTCACTGGAAAAGACTCTGATGCTGGGAAGGATTGGGGGCGGGAGGAGAAGGGGATGACAGAGAGTGAGATGGCTGGATGGCATCACCGACTCAATGGACATGAGTTTGAGTGAACTCCGGGAGTTGGTTATGGACAGGGAGGCCTGGCGTGCTGTGATTCATGGGGTTGCAAAGAGTTGGACACGACTGTGCGACTGAACTGAACTGAAGCCATCAATGAAAACCATGGTTTAAAAAACTACCAAAGGACTGAAAAAGAAACCAAATAGCACTACCTTTCTTTCTAAAACATAAATTAGTGAGGGAAGCTGATGGATTTGAGCACAGAAGTAGACTTAATCGTTCCTATAAATGAATTTATCAAATTCTGTAGCTTTCTAACATTCTCTATGTGAACAGAGCAATAATACCCACTAACATTCATTCAGTATTTTCTATTTGGCAGGCACTGTACTAAACCCTTTCCATCTATTATCTTATTTAATCTCAGAACTTTATGAAATAGGTACTCTTATTATTCCCATTTGCAAGGAAAGGAAACTGGAGGCACAGTAAGGCTAAACAGTGACCCAATGTCACACTGACAAGTAAGTGATAGAGTAAGGATTCAAACCAGAGCACTGTGACATCCACCCTCAACCACTAAATCATGCTGCTTACAACTATTGTGACCGTTTCACGTTCTGCATCATTTAATTTCTAAAAACCAAAAATCTCGGACTGTTTAGGTGAATCATTTGCCAATTCAGTTATTTATTTGTTGCTGTGATAAAATCTGTTCCTCCTAGCCACTCTCTCAAGAACCTTAAATGATTTCATACCATATTCAAAAATCAACTCAAATTGGCCCATAGACCTAAATGTAAGAGCTAAAACTAAAAATCTCTAGAAGAAAAAAAATCCTAGCAACCTTATATTAGGCAAAAACTTCTTAAATAGGACTCAAAAACTTGATACACTGAACTTTATCATAATTCAAAAACTTTTCTGTCCAAAAAGCACTGTTAAGAAAATGAAAAGGCCAGCCTCAAATTTAACCTATTTGCAAAACATATATCCAACAAAGGACTAGTATCAAGAATATATAAAAAGAACCCTTCCAACTTAGTAATAAGAAAACACAATTTTTTTAATGGACAAAATATGTGAACAGACATTTCACCAAAGATACATAAATGGCCAAACAGGCATATAAAAAGATGCTCAACATTAGTCATTCCGTTCCGTTACTCAGTCACGTCCGACTTTGCGATCCCGTGGACTGTAGCCTACCAGGCTTCTCCGTCCATGGGATTCTCCAGGCAAGAATACTGGAGTGGGTTACCGTTTCCTTCTCCAGGGATCAAACCCGGGTCTCCCGTATTGGAGGCAGACACTTTAACCTCTGAGCCACCAGGGAAGCCTAACATTAGTCATTGCTGCTGCTGCTAAGTCACTTCAGTCGTGTCCGACTCTGTGCGACCCCATAGATGGAAGCCCACCAGGCTCCCCCGTCCCTGGGATTCTCCAGGCAAGAACACTGGAGTGGGTTGCCATTTCCTTCTCCAATGTGTGAAAGTGAAAAGCGAAAGTGAAGTCGCTCAGTCATGTCTGACCCCTAGCGACCCCACAGACTGCAGCCTACCAGGCTCCTCCGTCCATGGGATTTTCTGGGCAAGAGTACTGGAGTGGCTTGCCATTGCCTTCTCCAACCAGAGATGCAAATTAAAACTACAATGAAATACTATTACAAACCCACAAAAATGGCTAACAGACAATACCAAGTATTTGTGAGGATGCGGAGCAACTAAAACTCTCATGAACTTCTGAGAATATAAAGTGGAAAACTGGTAGATAAAACTAAATATATACTATATTTACTGTACATGCAGCAATTCCACTCCATAGGTATTTGTCCAGAAAAAAAGAAAACATACGACAACATAAAAATCTGTAAGTGAATATTCATAGCAGCTTTAATTCATAATAGCTTAAAATTGGAAACTCAAATATCCATCAACTGATGAATGGATAAACAAATTACAGTGTATCGATACAATGGCATGTCACTCAGTAATAAAAAGGAATGAACTACTGATGTAAGCAACAGTGCACATGAATCACAAACAAATTAAACTAGTTAAAGAAGCCAGACATAAAAGACTATATACTTATGCTTCCCCATATATATATATATATATATAGTCATTCAGTCATGTCCAACTCTTTGCAACCCCATGGACTATACAGTCCATGGAATTCTCCAGGCCAGAATACTGGAGTGGGTAGCTTTTCCCTTCTCCAGAGGATCTTCCCAACCCAGGGATCGAACCCAGGTCTCAAGCATTGCAGGCAGATTCTTTATCAACTGAGCCACGAGAGAAGCCCATAGATATATATAAGTAATTCCAGAAGAAGTAACACTATAATGATAGAAAGCAGATCACTGGTTGCCAGTGACTAGGGAATACAGAGAGTAAATTAACTACTCCCAAGAAACTCCAATACTTTGGCCACCTCATGCGACGAGTTGACTCACTGGAAAAGACTCTGATGCTGGGAAAGGTTGGGGGCGGGAGGAGAAGGGGACGACAGAGAATGAGATGGCTGGATGGCATCACCGGCTCGATGGACATGAGTTTGAGTGAACTCCGGGAGTTGGTGATGGACAGGGAGGCCTGGCGTGCTGTGATCCATGGGGTCGCAAAGAGTCGGACATGACTGAGCGACTGAACTGAACTGACTGAACCAAAGGAGGTATGGCGGAAATTTCTGGGGATGATGAACATGGACTATATCATGATTGTGGTAGTAGTTTCATGACCATACATTGGTCAAAATTTGTCAAATTGTTCACTTAATGGCAAATTTTGTTGTATGTTAATTATACTTCATTGTTGTTGTTTAATTGCTAAGTGGTGTCCAACTCTTTTATGACACCCATGGACTTCAGCCCGCAAGGCTTCTTTGTCCTTGGGATTTTCCAGGCAAGAATACTGGATTGGGTTGCCGTTTTCTTCTCCAGGGGATCTTCCCCACCCAGGGATTAAACCTGCATCTCCTGCATCAGCAGGCAGATTCTTTACCACTGTGCCACCTGGAAAGCCCTGTTCATTAAAGCTGACCAAAAAAAAAAAAAAATTTTAACCCAATAATTGGGAGATTTCTTGCCTCCTCTTATCCACTTAAAGCCCAAAGGTTCTGAGATGTCCTCTTTTTTTCCCTCAATACTTTTCTTTCTTTTTACATCAACCATATATCTTCATTGCTAAAGGTAAACCTATCACTACACAGATAGCTCGCAAATCCACATCTCTGGACAGTATCTCTGCAGAGCACCAGTCCTGTTTCCATAAGCCTCATGGACATCACCATGTCAATGCTGCCCACCCTCAATTCACCATTCCAAAATTAACTTCAAATCTTCTAGCTTCTCTACCTCCTAATGCTCTTCTATCCTACCCTCCTACATCCTTACAAAACCAGCTCCTCTGATACCTCAACTCAAGTACCCTAAGTCAAAACCATAGAACAGTCTGACTCAGGCCTTTCCCTTATATCCCAGCCTCTTTTAACATTTCCACTGGCTCCACCCAGCTTCAGCCGTCATAACCTACCCTGAGAAACTGCCATGGGCTCCCAAAGAGTCTACCCATTCCAGGGCATTCTACCTACTTCTGCTAAAGTTCTAAAAGTTCAGTTTTAACCAGTTATTTCATTACCCATCGATAAAGAAGTCAATGGTTCTCCATTTCCTATGAAACTGAAAATAAGACATTGTTGTGGGTTTAAGTCCATCCAGAGGGAGCCAAGTTTGCCTTTCAATTTCATCTTCCACAATTCCCCTAGTTCAGTTCAGTTCAGTTCAGTCGCTCAGTCGTGTCCGACTCTCCGCGACCCCATGAATCACAGCACGCCAGGCCTCCCTGTCCATCACCAACTCCCGGAGTACACTCAAACTCATGTCCACAGAGTCGGTGATGCCATCCAGCCATCTCATTCTCCGTCGTCCCCTTCTCCTCCCGCCCCCAACCTTTCCCAGCATCAGAGTCTTTTCCAGTGAGTCAACTCGTCTCATGAGGTGGCCAAAGTATTGGAGTTTCAGCTTTAGCATCAGTCCCTCCAATGAACATCCAGGATTGATCTCCTTTAGAATGGACTGGTTGGATCTCCTTGCAGTATAAGGGACTCTCAAGAGTCTTCTCCAACACCACAGTTCAAAAGCATCGATTCTTCGGCGATCAGCTTTCTTCACAGTCCAACTCTCACATCCATACATGACCACGGGAAAAACCATTGCCTTGACTAGACGGACCTTGGTCGGCAAAGTAATGTCTCTGCTTTTTAATATACTATCAAGGTTGGTCATAACTTTCCTTCCAAGGAGCAAGCGTCTTTTAATTTCATGGCTGCAATCAGCATCTGCAGTGATTTTGGAGCCCAAAAAAACAAAGTCTGACACTGTTTCCACTGTTTTTCCATCTATTTCCCATGAAGTGATGGGACCAGATGCCATGATCTTTGTTTTCTGAATGTTGAGCTTCAAGCCAACCTTTTCACTCTCGAAGCCGAAGTTAATCGGTTCTATGAAGACCTACAAGACCTTTTAGAACTAACACCCAAAAAAGATGTCCTTTTCATTATAGGGGACTGGAATGCAAAAGTAGGAAGTCAAGAAACACCTGGAGTAACTGGCAAATTTGGCCTTGGAGCACGGAATGAAGCAGGGCAAAGGCTAATAGAGTTTTGTCAAGAGAATGCACTGGTCATAGCAAACACCCTCTTCCAACAACACAAGAGAAGACTCTACACATGGACATCACCAGATGGTCAACACCAAAATCAGATTGATTATATTCTTTGCAACCAAAGATGGAGAAGCTGTATACAGTTAGCGAAAACAAGACCAGGAGCTGACTGTGGCTCGGATCATGAACTCCTTATTGCGAAGTTCAGACTTAAATTGAAGAAAGTAGGGAAAACCACTAGACCATTCAGATATGACCTCAATCAAATCCCTTATGATTATGCAGTGGAAGTGAGAAATAGATTTAAGGGACTGGATCTGATTGATAGAGTGCCTGATGAACTCTGGATGGAGGTTCGTGACATTGTACAGGAGACAGGGACCAAGACCATCCCCATGGAAAAGAAATGCAAAAGAGCGAAATGGCTGTCTGAGGAGGCCTTACAAATAGCTGTAAAAAGAAGAGAGGCGAAAAGCAAAGGAGAAAAGGAAAGATATAAGCATCTGAATGCAGAGTTCCAAAGAATAGCAAGGAGAGATAAGAAAGCCTTCCTCAGTGATCAATGCAAAGAAATAGAGGAAAACAACAGAAAAGGAAAAACAAGAGACCTCTTCAAGAAAATTAGAGATTCCAAGGGAACTTTTCATGCAAAGATGAGCTCGATAAAGGACAGAAATGGTATGGACCTAACAGAAGCAGAAGATATTAAGAAGAGGTGGCAGGAATACACAGAAGAACTGTACAAAAAAGATCTTCACGACCAAGATAGTCACGATAATGTGATCACTGACCTAGAGCCAGACATCTTGGAATGTGAAGTCAAGTGGGCCTTAGAAAGCATCACTACGAACAAAGCTAGTGGTGGTGATGGAATTCCAGTTGAGCTATTTCAAGTCTTGAAAGATGATGCTGTGAAAGTGCTGCACTCAATATGCCAGCAGATTTGGAAAACTCAGCAGTGGCCACAGGACTGGAAGAGGTCAGTCTTCATTCCAATCCCAAAGAAAGGCAATGCCAAAGAATGCTCAAACTACCGCACAATTGCACTCATCTCACACGCTAGTAAAGTCATGCTCAAAATTCTCCAAGCCAGGCTTCAGCAGTATGTAAACCGTGAACTCCCAGATGTTCAAGCAGGTTTTAGAAAAGGCAGAGGCACCAGAGATCAAATTGCCAACATCCGCTGGATCATGGAGAAAGCAAGAGAGTTTCAGAAAAACATCTATTTCTGCTTCATTGACTATGCCAAAGCCTTTGACTGTGTGGATCACAATAAACTGTGGAACATTCTGAAAGAGATGGGAATCCCAGACCACCTGACCTGCCTCTTGAGAAACCTGTATGCAGGTCAGGAAGCAACAGTTAGAACCGGTCATGGAACAACAGACTGGTTCCAAATAGGAAAAGGAGTGCGTCAAGGTTGTATATTGTCACCTTGCTTATTTAACTTATATGCAGAGTACATCATGAGGAACGCTGGGCTGGAAGAAGCACAAGCTGGAATCAAGATTGCTGGGAGAAATATCAATAACCTCAGATATGCAGATGACACTACCCTTATGGCAGAAAGTGAAGAGGAACTCAAAAGCCTCTTGATGAAAGTGAAAGAGGAGAGTGAAAAGGTTGGCTTGAAGCTCAACAATTCCCCTAAGTACATCCTAATTCTAACAAACCAAACACTCGGACCTCAGTGCCTTTGTTCCCACTATTCCCTATAACTGATGGCCCTCACTGCTCTAATCGTCACCTGTCAAAATCCATATTTCTCCTTCAAAGGCCAATATCAAAGGTCACCTTTCTCCATGAAGCCTTTCATGTTTTAATCACTCTGCACTCACCAACACAGATTTGACCACTTCCTCCTCTAAACACCAATAACATTTTCCATTATAAATCTTATAACATTTGTCGTACTCTGCCTGATTTATTATTATTTCTGTAATTGTCTTCATCACCACTGCCCCTTCTACTCTACCACCAAGCAAGCTTTGCAAGGCTGGTTCTCTGTACTGATCCCTCTTTTGTCCCTTTAAGTTACTTGCATACTATTGTTTTTGCTTCAAGATCTCAGGAACTCTCTGAAGTAGATGAATTAATTCTGGTCTAAGAAGTCTACAGAGAAATTCAAAAAAAATTATATTGCCCATAGAGTCTATAAGGATAAATCAGATAACAGAGTGCCTTCTGCCTTTTCTGTTACAAGTTGGAATTCTGCCTGAAGAGAGATTTTTCCTAAAATGATCCTCAAAATCCACTAAACCAAGTCTTCCTACAGGAGCATTTTCAGTATAACATTCCTCTGCTTATAAATTTATAGTAATTTAAAATGGATCCTGGGCTAGGCATTCTGTTTGACCACAGTCTCCCAAACAATTTCTACCCTTCTATACTCTGTTTTTCTGCCCTTTAAGGATTACCTTTTCATACTGTTCATGGAGTTCTCCAGGCAAGAATACTCAAGTGGTTTGCCATTTCCTTCTCCAGTGGACCATGTCTTGTCAGAACTCTCCACAATGACCCGTCCTTCTTGGGTGGCCCTACACGGCATGGCTCATAGTTTCATTGAGTTAGACAAGGCTCTGGTTCATGTCATCAGTTTGAAGAAATAGAGGAAAACAACAGAATGGGAAAGACTAGTGATCTTTTCAACAAAATTAGAGATACCAAGGGAACATTTCATGTAAAGATGGGCACAATAAAGGACAGAAATGGTACGGACCTAACAGAAGCAGAAGATATTAAGAAGAGGTGACAAGAATACACAGAAGAACCATAAAAAAGATCTTCATGACCCAGATAATCACGAAGTATGATCACTCACCTAGAGCCAGACATCCTGGAATGAGAAATCAAGTGGGCCTTAGGAAGCATCATCACTAACAAGGCTAGTGGAGGTGATGAAATTCCAGTTGAGCTATTTCCAATCCTGAAAGATGATGCTGTGAAAGTGCTGCACTCAATATGCCAGCACATTTGGAAAACTCAGCAGTGGCCACAGGACTGGAAAAGGTCAGTTTTCATTCCGATCCCAAAGAAAGGAAATGCCAAAGAATGCTCAAACTCCCGCACAACTGCACACATCTCACACTCTAGCAAAGTAATGTTCAAAATTCTCCAAGCAAGGCTTCAACAGTACGTGAACCTCCAGATGTTCAAGCTGGATTTAGAAAAGGCAGAGGAATCAGAGATCAAATTGCCAACATCTGTTGGATCATCAAAAAAAGCAAGAGAGTTCCAGAAAAACATCTACTTCTGCTTTATTGACTATGCCAAAGCCTTTGACTATGTGAATCACAACAAATAGTGGAAAATTCTGAAAGAGATGGGAATACCAGACCACCTTACCTGCCTCCTAAGAAATCTGTATGCAGATCAAGAAGCAACAGTTAGAACCCGACATGGAACAACAGACTGGTTCCAAATAGGGAAAGGAGTACATCAAGGCTATATATTGTCACCCCACTTATTTAACTTATATGCAGAGTACATCAGAGGAACGCTGGGCTGGAAGAAGCACAAGTTGGAATCAAGATTGCTGGGAGAAATATCAATAACCTCAGATATGCAGATGACACCACCCTACGAAAGAAAGCAAACAACTAAAGAGCCTCTTGATGAAAGTGAAAGAGAGTGAAAAACCTGGCTTAAAACTCAACATTCAGAAAACTAAGATCATGGCATCCGGTCCCATCATTCCATGGCAAATAGATGGGGAAACAATGGAAACAGTGACAGACCTTATTTTCCTGGGCTCCAAAATCACTGCAGATAGCGATTGCAGCCATGAAATCAAAAGACACTTTCTCCTTGGAAGAAAAGCTATGACCAACCTAGACAGCATACTAAAAAGCAGAGAGATTACTTTGCTGACAAAGGTCCATCTAGTCAAAGCTATGGTTTTTCCAGTAGTCATGTATAGATGTGAGAGTTGGGACTAAAAAGAAAGCTAAGCAGTGAAGAACTGATGCTTTTGAAGTGTGGTGTTGGAAAAGACTCTTGAGAGTCCCCTGGGCTGCAAGGAGATCCAACCAGTCAATCGTAAAGGAAATCAGTCCTTAATATTCACTGAAAGGACTAATGCTGAAGCTGAAACTACAATACTTTGGCCACCTGATGCGAAGAACTGACTCCTTGGAAAAGACCCTGATGCTGGTAACAACTGAAGGTGGGAGGAGAAGGGGACGACAGAGGATGAGGTGGTTGGATGGCATCACCGACTTGATGGACATGAGTTTGAGCAAGCTCTGGGAGTTGGTGATGGATAAGGAAGCCTGGCATGCTGCAGTCCACGGGGTTGCAAAGAGTAGGACACAACTGAGGGACTGAACTGAACTGAAGGCTTACCTTGAGGACTATACTGTCAAGTTCCCCTACTGTCAAGTTCCCCTAGTTTCCATTTGGGTCAGGCCAATGATAGGCACTAGAGGGTGAAAAGAAAAAGAAACCGAGGTCCTTATTTCCCTGGCTTTCTCCCCACCTGGGAACCCTTCCCCTGTGGCCACAGGTCCTTGGCTTCCACTGCTCCCGCTCTCATCAGGCTTCAGTATTCCTTTTCCTGTCCCTGTTGGCTTAAAAATACCAATAGCTTCTGGACACTGCAAGGCCTTGGGAACTTCACTATTCCTTGTTGCTTTCCGTAACTCTACCCAAATCTCTGTAACTAGTCCATTTGTTCGCTGCCAGGACCCTTGGTAATACAGCTCCCTAGGCTTAGAATTCCTCACTCTGCTTCCCAAGGCTCACAATCAACAGTTCACTCTAACTTATCAGATCTTAACTACCCCATGTTCCTCAGCAGCCCTCTGTTTTGGTCAGGCAGGCATCCCTACCAATCCCTTCATGCATGCTGCATGCTAAGTCGCTTCAGTCGTGTCCAACTCTGTGTGACCCTATGGACAGCAGCCCACCAGACTCCTCTGTCCACAGGATTCTCTAGGCAAGAATACTGGAATGAGTTGCCATTTCCTTCTCCTACCAATCCCTACCATCACTCATCTGGGATGCATTCACTTCTACTCTGTACCCTTACTCACGTTGCTGCCCACCCCCGAATGCCAACCCCTTCCTCTCTACCTAACAAGTCCTATACCTCCTTCAGTACAAATACAGAACCTACATCCTCACCCACCAACCTCCCCCCACCCCATTCCATTAAACCGGTTCTAATAACTTTTACTCACAGTTACCTTTCTTATCTTGGAATTTCCATTTCTCTTACACAGAAGTACTTCGAAAACTATGAAAGTAAATGTTAGGTATGGCACTGTATGGTCTTTAATTGTTCACCACATATCTCCTAAAGAAAAGCAATCTGAACTACTTTAAGTTCCTTTACATTCCATCAAAAATACACACTAACATTAGAAATACAGTCATTTTTTTTGACAATGAGTGATATATAAAAATATGTTCTAGTACAAAAAGTTTGATAACTAGCTGTGAGCAAATTTACTACACTTTTAATTATTCTGTTTTCAACGTAACAGTTATAACAATGGATGCTAATCAATCTTGCCATTTTCAGATCAATGCACTTGCTAATGAAAGAACCCTTGAGAACAAAAGAATAAAACAAATTATCAATTTGTCAAGTTCAACAATCTGTTATGCAAATAGATGCAATTATTCCAGAAATGCAAATAGTAATGTCAGCATATGCAGGATACCTTAATTTGTAGCTCACCAGTGGCCATGAATCAGACAATAGACTTCAACAAAAGTAGATTATCTAGAGGCTTGAAGAGGCCAATGCTCCTCATCATAGGCTGTTTGTAGAGAAAAATCTCCTCCCCCTTCTTTAGAACCATCTATTTGCAAGTATTTAAAGCCTAAGTCATGGCAATCATAACATTTTTGGTAAATTTATCCTCACTAAACTCCCAATGATATATCCAACTTACATTTCAAGAACTCATTTTTATGAGGCTCCCTAAAATAAAGAATGGAGAAATAGCAAACTCAGTGGTAAAGAATCTGCCCGCCAATGAAGCAGACTCGGTGTTGAGCTCTGGGTTGGGAAGATCCTTTAGAGAAGGAAATGGCAACCCCACTCCAGTATTCTGGCCCGGGAAATCCCAGGGACAGAGGAGCCTGGCAGGCTACAGTCCATGGGGTCACACAGAGTCGGATACAACTTAGCTACTAAGCACACACGCAGGAAGCAGGTACTATGGCTAGATCCTCACACAATCTCAGAATACCAGGATGCAAATATGATTCTGAGAAGAAAAAATAAAACTTAAGAGAGTATTAGAAAGAAATTAATGGTATATCAAAAGAAACAGGGGACAGGCAAGGAGACATTACAGTACCAAACACTAACTGGCTTCAAAGGAACAAAACTGCTGAGCCTGAACACACCTAGAGCTTGGGCTCCACAACAACAAAAGCCACCGCAATGAGAAGCCTGTGCACCACAAGGAAGAGTAGACCCCACACGATGCTACTAGAGAAAGCCTGCAAACAGCAACGAAGACCCAGTGCAACCAAAAATAAAAACATAAATGTTAAAAAAAAAAAAAAGGTACAAATGCATCTACACTAGGAAAACCTATGACACACAAAGCACAGTATGCTTACAGGACTCAGAACCCAGATGAGAAGGATGTGCAAAGAACTGGAATATAGTATGGTAACACTACATAACAAAAGCTACCCAGAAGGAGCTGTGGATAATACTGAGAAAGAAGAAAAGAACAGAATGCCCAGGACACAAGAAATACCCCAAAAGTTAAGAGATGAGGGCCTAAAATAACAGTCATAATGGATCGGGTTTGTGAGGAGATAAATTTTAAGGATATTTAGAAGGTATGCTCAGTAAGACTAGGCTCAATCAACATTTGCATTATGCAGTTTTAATTAAGAATAAGGTAATGCTTAAACTAAGAAATATCCTATTCATCGCAGTCTTTTAGAGTAGCAGAAAAGAATAAAAGGTATAAAGAACAAAAAGAAGAAACAATCTTAAGTCCACCAATAAGAAACTGGTTAAATAAATAATACACAGGACTTCCCTGGTGGTACACTGGGTAAGAATCCGCCTGCCAATGCAAGAGACACAGGTTCAATCCCTGGTTGGCGAAGATTCCACATGCCAACTAAGCCCTTACACCACAACTGAGCCCATGCTCTAGAGCCCTCAAGCCACAACTGCTGAGGCCATGTGCTGCAACTGCTGAAGCCCGTGCACCTACAGCCTGTGCTCCACAAGAGATGCAACCGCAATGAGAAGCCCATGCACCGCAATGAGGAGCAGCCCCCTCGCCACAACTAAAGAAAGCCCATGTGCAACAATAAAAAGGCTTTTCACATAATCTCAAAATACCACACTTCCTAGATTAATTATCAGTTACAAGGGGAGTGGAGGAATGTGCATTTAAGAGTAAAGTAATCTGGTAACAGCCTCCACTTTAAATTAATGATCAAATTTAGCATCACCTATAATGGAAAAAAATGGCATTAGGTGCCTTGTGAGGTGAGGCAAAAAGCACGTATCACCTATATAGCGATCATGAAATTCACACATAATCTTAAACAATCAGCAAATTCATATTGTCGTATATTAGTAAGATAAATGGCTTAGATTAATTTTTCAATAAAGTCAGTATCATTGAAAAACAAGGGAGGGAGGCAAGGGATTGTTCTAGACTAAAAGAGACTAAAGTGACAAAGAAACCAAAAGTAATATGTGAATATGACTGAACTGTGAATCAGAAAAAAAAAAAAAAAGGTATACAAGATAAGTGGAAGACAAAAAATTTAAATACAGACACTGCATATTAGATAATGAATTCATGTTGTTTTCCTTAGGTATGATAAAGGTATTGTGGTTAAACTGGAAAATGTCCTTATTTTTAGGAGATGCACACCTGAAATTTTTTTTTTTTTTTGAGGTTGAGGGGGTGAGGAAATATCTTGGTGACTACAACTTCTCTCATATAAAGCGAATTGTGTGGGGGGGGGAGTGTGTATGTTTAGAGAAAAGGAAAAAAAAGCACCCACAACAAAGTGTTACAATCTATGAAACTAAGTGAAAAGCACATAGGAGTTTGTTGGACTATTCTTCAACTTTTCTATAGATTTAAAATTTTTTCAAAATAAAAGTTTGTGGAAGTGGGCAGAAATAGCTAAATCAAGCATAGCTGAGCTCCAGTAATAAAAATGAGGGGAGAAAAAGTTATCTTTTTTTAAAAAAAGAAAAGGGTTATCTTTTACAATAAGAATATACAGAGGAGCTAAATGATACATATGGTTTTTCTATTATTAACCATGTCCTTCCTGGTGGAGCATACATAACAAACTCATTTATTCCTGGAGTATCTGTATTTATCAAATACCACTTTAAATTTCTCCGAAACATGGTTATTTAAAGTAATTATAATGATATCATCTTTATAAACTCAGAATAATGAATCTTACTCAAAATGGACCAGGGCGTTCCCATAAACATAGACCCTAAGTTGCCTACCCTTCTTAGAAGGAAGATAAAAACCAGACAGCAAGATGACAAGTTTACTTAAGCTTGTGCTCGGCACAAAGTACACAGAAGGAAGCTAACGGGCAGGGAATAACTGGCTCAACAAAAATGAGAAGGCAGACCTTTCCATCTCTTAGATCTTTAACCCACATATTCATTGAAATAGTTATCAATTTCTTATATTAGAAAACATCAAAGCTAATCTATTGTAACATGACTGGAGGTAAATTACAATAGAAAAAATCTAAATGGCAAAGTTAATTTGGAAATGAGCTTAACTATCTATGACTACGTTCCTTGAGAATTCACCTTTAAACAAAACAATGAAGTCACACTATGAAGACCTGACAAAGGAGAAATGGAACGCTTTTCTTCTTTCCTTCATCTTGAATCCTACCTCCCTCCTGAAAATCTCTCAAGTTAACAGAAAATAGCAAAATTTGAAAATAATTCCATCTCCATGAAAGTAATCAAGCTGTATATTTACATACACTTCTATGAAGATATATGATACTCTGATTGAAAGGTTTTAAACTTTTTAAAAAATAAAACGTAGATGCAAGACTAACAAAACATATACAGGATCTATAGGCTAAAACATGAAAGTCACAGATGAAAGAAATCAAAGGCGTTCTAAATAAATGAAGAGATACGCCATGTTCCTAGAGTGGAGGACTAAATATAAAAATGCCAGTTCTCCCTCAAAATGATCTAGAGATTAGACAATATCTATCAAAATCACAGCAAGATTTTTTTGCATCTATAGATGAACTTACTTTAAAATTTATATGGAAATGTAAAAGAACTAGCATACCTAAAATCATAAGTTTTACTATCAATTTAAAACTAACAAGGAAATATTAAAAGATGTAAATACAATATAATCTAATCCTCAAAAAGAAAACATTTTGAAAATAAGATCATGCCAAAAATCTGCTTGGGCAAAGAGAATGATTAACAAAGCAAACTACTAGATGTAGTCATGAAAACAGAAAGAGAGAGTTGCTAAAGAACCAACTTCAAGTATAAAAAACCCTTCCACAACCCAACACAATAGGCTCCTTTACCCGCCCACCACTGCAACAGTATATTGATCATTAGAGATGGTTCCATACCCCTCACACAACACATAAACTCACTAAAAAACCCATGTTTAGACTGTTTCAAAAAACTTATACTTCATTCTTTTTAATGTTTACTTGAGTCTCAGTTCAGTTCAGTTCAGTTCAGTCGCTCAGTCGTGTCCGACTCTCCGCGACCCCATGAATCACAGCACGCCAGGCCTCCCTGTCCATCACCAACTCCCGGAGTTCACTCAAACTCATGCCCACAGAGTCGGTGATGCCATCCAGCCATCTCATTCTCCGTCGTCCCCTTCTCCTCCCGCCCCCAACCTTTCCCAGCATCAGAGTCTTTTCCAGTGAGTCAACTCGTCGCATGAGGTGGCCAAAGTATTGGAGTTTCAGCTTTAGCATCAGTCCCTCCAATGAACATCCAGGATTGATCTCCTTTAGAATGGACTGGTTGGATCTCCTTGCAGAATAAGGGACTCTCAAGAGTCTTCTCCAACACCACAGTTCAAAAGCATTGATTCTTCGGCGATCAGCTTTCTTCACAGTCCAACTCTCACATCCATACATGACCACGGGAAAAACCATTGCCTTGACTAGACGGACCTTGGTTGGCAAAGTAATGTCTCTGCTTTTTAATATACTATCAAGGTTGGTCATAACTTTCCTTCCAAGGAGCAAGTTACTTGTCTTTTAATCCAGTATAGTGTGAAAAGAGTTTTTTCCACATCAAACTACAAAACAATCAACGATCCAAAATTCTATAGGAAAAAAACACTAAAATAAAGCTTTATACTATAGTGCAGTACCCCCTCTTGATCTGCAAGAAATATGTTCCAAGACCCCTAGTGGATACCTGAAACTAAGGCCAGTACCAAATCCAAATATATTATATTTTCCCTATACATACACTGGGCTTCCTTGTTAGCTCAGTTGGTAAAGAATCCGCCTGCAATGCAGGAGACCCCAGTTCGATTCCTGGGTCAGGAAGATCTGCTGGAGAAGGGATAGACTACCCACTCCAGTATTCTTGGGCTTCCCTTATGGCTCCGCTGGTAAAGAATCTGCCTGCAATGCAGGAGATCTGGGTTCAATCCCTGGGCTGGAAAGATCCCCTGCAGAAGGGAATGGCTACCCACTCCAGTATTCTGGCCTGGAGAATTCCATGGACTGTACAGACCATGGACTTATACATTATACACTTTTACATTATATATATACTTCCGTCTGTGGGGTCACACAGAGTCGGACACGACTGAAGTGACTTAGCAGCAGCAGCATACAGTATCTACATTATATATATGTATACATCTATAATACATATCTACATTATAAAGTTTAATGTATAAATTAGGATAGTAAGAGATTAACAATAATAGAATATAACAATATACTGTAAAACAGTATATATAACAATATACCATAATAAAAGTTATGTGAATTATGGTCCTTCTCTCAAAACATCTTATGGTACAAACATAATGAATGCCCTTCTCATCTTAACTAAGCACTTATCAAGCATTGTAGACATAACTTAAGTAATTCGAGGTGCATCAGCAAAACTATTACAAATTTTCTATTTCCTTCCTCACCATTTCACAGGTAGAAGATTCATTCTTATAGAGTTTAGCAACCTCAGCATACGATTTTCTTTATGAAGTTAAGAACTTTCACTTTTCCCTTAAAGGAAGCACCTGACTGTTTCTTTAGCATATCCAAATTACCGGCATCACTGCTTTTTTGTATTTTCAGTAAAATAAAGCTTCCTTGAACTCAAGCACTGTACAAAGGGGTGATTTATGGAGCAGAACCACCAAAGATTTAATCAAGTTACTCAGAATGGCAAGCAATTTAAAAATTATGAATTATTTCTGGAATTTTCCATTTAATATTTTCAGACCATGGTTGACAGTGCTTAACTGAAACTATAGAAAGTGAAACCATGGATAAGGGGTGACTACCGTACTCACTGCCTCCTTAAATTAATCTAACCCCAAACAGGTTTTTTAACCTATTCACCCTAACTGTTACTAACAGGTCAGCTATTAAACTGTGTGTACTAGGGAAGGGACTGCACATCTCAGTTGGCCCAGGATGCCATCATTTTATGCCTATTGTCCCTGCTGCTGCTGCTGCTCAGTCGCTTCAGTCATGTCCGACTCTGTGCGACCCCATAGACGGCAGCCCACCAGGCTCCCCCGTCCCTGGGATTCTCCAGGCAAGAACACTGGAGTGGGTTGCCATTTACATGTACTTTTTTTTACTGTTAGAGGCAAAAGACCAAATGCCTATGAATATTCTCTTTTAAGAACACAACATGTTAGGTTATAAAGCAATATATATATATATATAATTTTGAAACAATTCTGAGTATATAAAAATCTAGGAAAAAATCTCAAGAACTACACATTAGAATTGAACAGTAGTTACTCTGTGTGGCGAGGCAGTTTTTACTTGTTTCTTTATTTTCCTCTATACCATCTAAACATTACTGTTTCCAATTAGCACATACTATCTTTTACACTTAGGAGGGAGTCACTTCCATTTGTCAAAATGCAGCTTTTCTTTCCGACCCAAGTCATCTCATTCCAAAAGCGTGCACTACCCTTACATGTTATTCATTAAGAACCGAGGCAATGTGATTTAGTATACAAAATTTTAGCCTTTAGGATGTACCATATCTAAATTCAAGAACCAGATTTGGACTCCCCTGGTGGTCTAGCAGTTAAGATTCTGCGCTTCCAATGCAAGGGGCACAGGTTTGATCCCTGATCAAGGAAGTTCTGCATGCCATATGCCATGTGGTATGCGCCCTCGCCAAGAAAAAAAAAAAATTCAAAACCCATTGTTGTAGAAAATATAGGACCTATCTGCCTTTCAGGATTGTTTAAAGGGTCAAACAAGAATCTACATGAATGTAGAATGAAGTACAAATGCAAAATGAAGCACACTTATGTGAGCCATGATTACTACTACAAGCACATGAACAAACTATGGAACCTCGGATCTCATATGTAAAATGAAGGGGTCTTATAAAGTAAGCTCCAATTCCCTTCTACATCTGAAATTCTGGTGTAACAGTGTCCTCTTAACTCAGCATTCTACTTACATCCATCTAATCTATATCTTTGAGAGATGTACCTTTTTTACAGATAACAGTTTCCAGGTTTCCATGTTTTCTATCTTCACTGAGACACAGTCAGCTCTCCACATTCTTCTCTCAGACCCTGATTGCCTGAAAGTTAAAGAAAATATGTATGGTCCTTCCAAGCAGAGTTTATATCCCCTCTTAATCTAATTTGTATTTCATGATCTCCATCTGCCACATCTTGCAGTGTAGAGCAGTGGCTAGCACAAGGACTCTGAAGCCAGGTGCCTAGGTTTAGATTCTGGTTCTGCTGTATCAACAACTCTGCAGTGTAACCTTGAACTATTTGCTTAATCTCTCTGTGCCTCAATTTCCTTATCTGTAAAACTGGGATAACAACAGTGCACCTACTAGATAAGTTTGTTGCAAAGATTAACAAATTACACAAAAAGGACTGAAAACAGTGCCTAGCATGTAATGTTACATATGACTGAAGTCCTTTCCTAACATGGCTTCTCTAAAAGTATAATACTTACAGCCTGCTGCTGCTGCTGCTAAGTCACTTCAGTCGTGTCCGACTCTGTGTGACCCCATAGACGGAAGCCCACCAGGCTCCCCTGTCCCTGGGATTCTCCAGGCAAGAACACTGGAGTGGGCTGCCATTTCCTTCTCTAATGTGTGAAAGTGAAAAGTGAGAGTGAAGTCGCTCAGTCATGTCCGACCCTTAGCGACCCCACGGACTGCAGCCTACCAGGCTCCTCCACTCATGGGATTTTCTAGGCAAGAAAGATAAAACAAACAACCAACATGTCTGACTTTTATTCTCATTGGAAAAAATGTCTTATTTTTTAAATTTTTATTTACCTTTAATTGGAGGATAATTGCTTTACAGTATTGTTTCTGCCATATATCAACATGAATCACCCACACATATATGTATATAGCTTCCATCTTATTATTTGTCTATTAAAAATTTCCCCACATCACTGTAGTGAAGTAACACATACTCATCATCATTAGACATTTTTCTTTATTCTCTGCTCAAACCCTCCGATCCATATTTCCCAAAATCTGTTTCCTCTGGAAAATCTGTTCCACTAGTTCTTCAAGATGCTATGGGAGAACAGGGGGAAGCCTCAGTTATGAAATAAATTTGGAAAATGTTGCGTTAATATTAAACAGGTTCCTTACTGTAGGTCTTTTACATGTTACCATGTACTATATTACGTATCAAGAGAGGGAAAAGTACACATAGTATATCAGTTTACTTGACCTCAAAACCTCTTTGTCAAGGATCTACACTGGAAGTGCTGCTGCTCTAGTTCTTTGACAACTTTTAATACAAAATATGCTATGTTACATTAACTCAAAATTTCTTAAATCTGATTCATACCAAAGCCTATTCTCAAATTCATGCCAAGAAATCAGACTCACAAAACTAATAACTGCTGCCTTGAACAAATTACTTTTGAAATTTCTGAAAATGAACACTGACTGCAAAAGAACAAACCCCAATGACCAGCTACACATGCTACAAGACAAACTGTTATCTCATAATGGGATGTTCAGCTATTTACTGGCCAAATGTAAAACTTCAGTTATTCAAGATTCCCAAGTTCTTTATGGATTTTCAATAATAAAGATCTGCACTCTTTCCTTTTTAAAAGAATTCAGTAGAGAACCTTGTCAAATCATCCCAGAACCCATTCAGACATAAGTTCAGTTCAGTTCAGTTCAGTTGCTCAGTCGTGTCCAACTCTCCGTGACCCCATGAATCACAGCACGCCAGGCCTCCCTGTCCATCACCAACTCCCAGAGTTCACTCAAACTCATGTCCACAGAGTTGGTGATGCCATCCAGCCATCTCATTCTCGGTCGTCCCCTTCTCCTCCCGGTCCAAAATGTACAATTTTACACTGTTGAAGGACTATCCTAAAAAACAACATCTTAAAAAAAAAAAAAACCATCTAATACATGAAAAACAGAATTTCACTATTTTGCAATCCCTGATGAATGATCATCAATAACTGCCAATATCACAAAAGAGAACAGGACCTGATGGAAACACGAATTACTCCTATGAAGTACACCTACCAAAAGAAAAAAAAAAATCTGACAAATCTATCAATTTACTATAAGAATTCAGGGGACAGAACGTATTAAGTGACATTTACAGTACAGAGATGCAATCAGCAAAATGAGACTATGGGAAACTTCTCAGAAACCTGGTTTCTTAACAAAAAAAAAAAAAGGAAGGCAAGCCTAAAGATTAAAAGTGATTTAATATACAAGATAATTGTAAAGTACAGACCTTATCTGGAATCCACTTCAAGCAAACTGTGTATGTATATAAAACAATCAGAAAAACACGAAACCTGACTACATGTTTGAGGATATTAACACCTCGTTATAAATTTTTTAAGATAATGGTATTATGCGTACTTAACAAAAAGAGAAAATGACTATCTTTTAGAGGTCATATTGAAATACCTAAAAGTTACAAACTAAGTATGTCCAGGATATGGTTCAAAAAGTCCAGAACTGGGAGTGTGTAGTGGTAGACAGAAATATAAAGAAAATAAAATTATCTATAATAATTCATGAAGATTCAATGATAGGTACATGGGAGCTCTTTATACTTTTCTTTCTACTTTTAGTATATGTTTAAAAGGTTTTGTAATAAAAATATTTTTTAAAATAAACACTGTCTTGGAATTGAACGATCAACCTAGGACTGCAAATAGCCTCTATGTATTTCCATAAAAGAGTAATGCACAGTCATGCATAAGTGAATTTAAGTTTACCATGAACAAATCATGTTTATAAAGTATGAAATCATTTGACAAGAATTTCATGAATACTCAATATGCTAAACTCTCCTATGTAATTAATTCTTATTTACAAGCCTGTTAATAATATCCAGCCAGTTTATGGTTTTCCATGAATATAATAGTCTATGATTTTTTTAAATTTTTATTTAAGTTGTAGACAGTATTGCAGAGTCATTGCTACTATTCCTGTGGGCTTATGGTACTTCTGGAATTTATCATCAGAAGACATATTGTATAAATGCTCCAGCTCACCAAGCTCCAAACAGGACTAGTTTTATCTTGTGCACAAGAACTCTTTCCTGCCTTCCTATAGTGAAATAAACAGCCAAGCCAACAGATGGCAGACCAAGAGGGAGGGGGTGGTAACAAGGAGGCAATTACAAGATAGCACCACAGAAAAGGAGAATAACACTGAGAAGTGAAAGATGCAACTCAAAAATACAAAACATTCAGCCATCATGTAGATTTCTGAAAAACAATGTCACATTTTATCAATCATCATTAAAGTGAAGTGATTCTGTAAATTTGCACCTGCTTTTATTCCCTTATACAGCATATCTTTAAGAGTTCTGAAAAATTCCTCTTAATATCTCAGACCAATATAATCAGTGAAATTCATTAGTTTCAAAATGAACAGGAGGAACAGGTGACATACTAAATTTTTATCAGCATTTCCCTACTGTCACACATTACATGAGTCTTTTCAGAAGCTATCACAAGACCCTTTTAGATTTCAAAGAAGCAAAGTGCCCTACTCCTATGCTAATCTATAATATAAACCAAACAGCATCAATATTACTATAGCCTAACTGGAAAAGGTCTTAATGAAAAATATCAGTTTAAAAAAGATTACAACTGTGTTGCTACAAGAATTATATTTTTAATCTAAACTGTATTTATTTAAAATGTCTAGGCTTTAAGTATAACAAACACTAAGAACATACCAATTACAATAGGCCATCTTAGGCCAAATTCATCATGCCAAGTATATTCTGCCTCCAGATGAAGAATTTTTCAATCACTAATGTAAGAGATCAAGTCCATAACACCATACAATGCAGAAGTCCACCACTTACACTCTGGCAGTTTTGCAAAGCAATAGCAATGTCCTTTACGAATAGAATCTTTATAAAAGAGGGTCTAGCAACTAGAGGTTATTCAAGGGCTTGTTCCTTAGGCAAGCACCTTTCTCCTCTGTGGAAACTTATCAAATGACAAAATATCTATCCTGCCTATTCCACAGAGGTGTTACAAAGATAAATTGAGATGTTTCCCAAATTACTTGGGAAAGTGAAAAGCTATATACAAATGTAAGGCATTATTATTTTACTACTTGTTTGCACTCCAGTTTTCAGACTAAACTTGCTACTTAATATCATTGTTTCAAGGTCTACCAAGAAAAACTTATTTCAGGGTATAAAAATTCACTAACATTCCCAAATGTTAGCAAAGTTCAATCCTATTCCAACTGTTGTTCTCTTCTAACATCTATTACCTTCTTTGCAGAAGAAAACTATTGATAGAAACATTCTTTAAGAAGTCAAAGCAGGGCATCCTTAGTGGCTCAGTGGTAAAGAATTTGCCTGCCAACAGAGAAGACACTGGTTCAATCCCTGATCCAGAAAGATCCCACATGCCAAGGAGCAACTAAGCCCGTGCACGGCAACTACTAAGCCAGTGCTCTTGAGCCTGGGAGCAGCAACTACTGAAGCTGGGGCGCCCTAGTGCCAAGCTCCACAAGAAAAACACCACTATGAAAAGAGCTTCCCTCGTAGCTCAGTCAGCCTGCAATGCAGGAAACCAGAGTTCGATTCCTGGGTCAGAAATGGCAACTCACCCCAGTATTCTTGCCTGGAGGAGCCCATGGATAGAGGAGCCTGGCAAGCTACAGTCTATTCAGTTCAGTTCAGTTCAGTCGCTCAGTCGTGTCCGACTCTCCGCGACCCCATGAATCACAGCACGCCAGGCCTCCCTGTCCATCACCAACTCCCGGAGTTCACTCAAACTCATGTCCACAGAGTCAATGATGCCATCCAGCCATCTCATTCTCGGTCGTCCCCTTCTCCTCCCGCCCCCAACCTTTCCCAGCATCAGAGTCTTTTCCAGTGAGTCAACTCGTCACATATGGGGCTGCAAGATTCAGCCATGACTGAGCAATTAAGCACACACAAGAGAAGAGAAGCCCAAGCACCACAACTAGAGAGTAGCCCTAGCTCACCGCAACTAGAAAAAAGCCCCCACAGTTCAGAAACTCATGTTGACAAAGAGGCAGACTTATAAGTGTCGTGTGTTGCTTTAACTTTTTAAAAAATAATTTTTTGCTTGACAGACCCAGCAAACCAAAATAAAAAAATAAAATTATTTTTTAAAAAGTCAAAGCAACACACGACACTTATAAGTCTGCCTCTTTGTCAACATGAGTTTCTGAACACCTATGTAAAATAGTCCTGGCTCAAATGACATTATTTGGATGGGATTTTAAATCAGATAAAACTATCACACTGAGGCTGGCTGTTTGACGCCCTGCCCCACACAGTTTCTACCGATATCTGCCTTTGTTTCTGAATTCAAATCCAGGCGCCACCATTTACCAGCTAAAAGATCTTGGGCAAGCACCTTTCTGTGTGTGCTTCAATCTCCTATCTACAAAATATACAAGTTAAATTGGTTTAAATAATAAACAACTGAACCAGATTTAATATGATTTATACAACAGAGCAAAGTTCTTACAATAGTGCCCAGTGTACAATAAATACTCACTAAGTGTTACCTAATATTAATTCTTTATATGTGCATCTGTCCATGACATCATACCACCTTCACTAAATTATATAAACCTCTCCATCATTCTTCATCACTCCTTCTTTTCAAAAGAATAAGCAATTTTGAGAAGTCAGAAACTATGACTATACTACTGACAAAATGTAAATATACATCACTAAATGCTCAGATATGTAAGAAAGTTCAGTGATACTTTATATAAAAGATACTGGCCCCCCACATGCTTTCAAATTATATTAACACATAAATAATATAAAATTCCTAGGTTATCCTATATTTCTAATACTATCAGTTAGCCAAATTTGCTTATTTGAATTACATCACACAAAACTTTCCATGAACAGTTTTACTGAATAGTGACTAACAGGAAATGTCTTTAAAAATGGCAAAACCTGGCCTCCCTGGTGGCTCAGTAGTAAAGAATCCACTTGCCACACGTCAGGCTTGAGCAACTAGGCCTGTGCACCACAGCTATTAAGCCTGTGCTCCAGAACCCGGCAACCACAGCTACTGAGCCCATGTGCAACAACTCCTGAAGACTGAGCACCCTAGAGTCCACGCTCTGCAACGAGAAGCCACCACGATGAGACGCTCATGTACTGCAACTAGAGAGTAGCCCCAGCTCACCGCATCTTGAGAAAAGCCAAAAAAATACATAAAAAATTTTACATGACAATATTTAAAAGGGTGTCTATAAATGCTACTATATTAAGTTTTAAAAGAAAAAGCTCAGATAATAACACATTCCCCTCCAAAATCAAGATCAACAGAAACTTTAAATCAAGAATTTAGAATGAGGAAAAACAGTTTGCCAGAGTAAGAGGAAGTATTATTATAACATTAACATCACTAACACTATAATTAGAGGACAACCAAAGAATGTTAAACACTACAACAAACAGAAGAGCTACACTCCAAGCTTATTCTTTAAAGGTTACTAGCACATCCTTTGCATAAATATATAATCTTGATAATAAGTTCTAAATCTTAACATTTCACATATAAGTATTTAATGCAAAAAAAAATCACAGCATCATTTAACTGATTTAATAGTTCTCCTTTGGTTTAAAATCTTTAAATCTTTAAAAGGTAGAATCACTTAATCTAATTTTACTACACATACAACTTCCTAGAGTTGCATCTCTGGCTTACTGTATGTCAGGGACTTTTCTAGACACTGGAACGAACAGGATATAAAGTTCCTGCTCTTAGAGTTTACATTCTAGTGAGGAAGGCAAGTAATAAACAAGCAGACAAATCATTACATTTCAGAAAGCATACCATAAAAAAAATAAAGCAAGAGAGACAAGGAGAAATTAGGGGCAAGGTGATCACTAGTTTGTATAGTGTGATCACTGGAGATCTCTCTAAAGAAGTAGACTCTCTGAACCCCTTTTTAAGCAGACACGAATGATGTGTGGGATCAAGCAGTGCAGAGACCTGAAGGAAGAACAGAGCATGAACAAGCATTAAGCCCTGGGAATGCACCCAGCATGATCAGAGAACATAGGGAAGCTCAGTGCAGCAGAAATGGAGTGAACAGAGAGAGGTAGACATGGACTACATCAAGGAGGACTTTATAGCCCATGGCTAGGAATCTAGATGTTATTTTAACTACAAAAGGAAGTCATTACAATGTATTAAACAGAGGAGTGGCATATCTGATTAACAGTTAAAAAGACCATTCTAGCTATGAAACACAGAAGAGACTGTAGGAGAAAACAGTTAAGAGACTATTGTAATTATCTACCCAGGAGATGATAGTGGTTTAGACCAGAGTAATAAGGTAGAGTTCCAGAGAACCATCTATTTCTGCTTCATTGACTATGCCAAAGCCTTTGACTGTGTGGATCACAATAAACTGTGGAACATTCTGAAAGAGATGGGAATACCAGACCACCTGACCTGCCTCTTGAGAAACCTGTATGCAGGTCAGGAAGCAACAGTCAGAACTAGACATGGAACAACAGTCTAGTTCCAAATAGGAAAAGGAGTGCATCAAGGCTGTATATTGTCACCCTGCTTATTTAACTTATATGCAGAGTACATCCGGACACGACTGAAGTGACTTAGCAGCAGCAGCAGCAGAGTACATCATGAGGAATGCTGGGCTGGAAGAAGCACAAGCTGGAATCAAGATTGCCGGGAGAAATAGCAATAACCTCAGATATGCAGATGACACTACCCTTATGGCAGAAAGTGAAGAGGAACTCAAAAGCCTCTTGATGAAAGTGAAAGAGGAGAGTGAAAAGGTTGGCTTGAAGCTCAACATTCAGAAAACAAGGATCATGGCATCTGGTCCCATCACTTCATGGGAAATAGATGGAAAAACAGTGGAGACAGTGTCAGACTTTATTTTTTTGGGCTCCAAAATCACTGCGGATGCTGACTGCAGCCAGGAAATTAAAAGATGCTTACTCCCTGGAAGGAAGGTTATGACCAACCTAGATAGTATATTAAAAAGCAGAGACATTACTTTGCCAACAAAGGTCTGTCTAGTCAAGGCTATGGTTTTTCCCGTGGTCATGTATGGATGTGAGAGTTGGACTATGAAGAAGGCGGATCGCCGAAGAATTGATGCTTTTGAACTGCGGTGTTGGAGAAGACTCTTGAGAGTCCCATGGACTGCAAGGAGATCCAACCAGTCCATTCTAAAGGAGATCAATCCTGAATGTTCATTGGAAGGACTGATGCTAAAGCTGAAACTCCAATACTTTGGCCACCTCATGCGACGAGCTGACTCACTGGAAAAGACTCTGATGCTGGGAGGGATTGGGGGCGGGAGAAGGGGATGACAAAGAATGAGATGGCTGGATGGCATCACCGACTCTGTGGACACGAGTTTGGGTGAACTCCGGGAGTTGGTGATGGACAGGGAGGCCTGGCGTGCTGTGATTCATGGGGTCGCAGAGAGTCGGACACGACTGAGCGACTGAACTGAACTGAACTGAATAAGGTAGAGATGGTAACATCTGATCAGATTAGAAATATATTCAAAAGATAGAACTAGAAAGATTTGCTGATGGTCTGATTATAGGGTATAAACAAAAGAGGCACAGTTGACACCAAGTTTTTTGGTCTGAGTGACTAGTTAATTGATCCTGCCAATTTACTAAGGGTACATTCAAAGAAAACGGTGAGGACAGGGGTCACAACTTCCATGTTTGAATAGTCTTTTAGACAGCCAAATGAGATGTGAAATAAGCTGATGAACTACGACCCTGTACCTCAAGGAAGTGGTCTGGGCTGAAGATATAAATGTGGAAGTCAATTAACACTTAGTTTTTAAAGTCACAGAAATGGATAAATGTAGATAGAAAAAACTCCTTTATTTAATCTTTACATGAGCCCTGTGTTTCAGTCACTATATCATTTTCAACTCTTTGTGACCCAATGAACTGAAGAACGCCAGGCTCTTCTGTCCTCCATTATCTCCCAGAGTTTGCTCAAATTCATGTCCAATGAGTCAGTGATGCTATCTAACCATCTAATCCTCTACCACCCCCTTCTCCTTTTACCTTCAATCTTTCCTAGTAACAGGATCTTTTCCAATGAGTTGGCTCTTTGCACTGAGTAGCCAAAATATTGAGCTTCACATGAGCCCTATGAGGTAGCAACTATCGAACATTTTATAGATCAGGAAACAGCCTAAGAGATTAAAACTTATCCAACAACACTCTATTAATAATTGGTAATAAGTCAGGAAAAAAAAACACCAAATTAACTATTATATAATGACTATGACCTTCCTCAACTAGGATCATAAAAGCTAGGTTTTGAACCATAAAACTTGAAATGAATACTGGAGTAAACCTTTTCTCAGTTCTCCCAAGGACGGTACATAACTAGTGCCATTCTGGATGCACTGGAGAGAAGTTAATTCTTCACATACAATTAATGCTCAAATGTCCTAGAACATTAGAGTTTAGTTCTCTCATGGAACCACAGTTGAGGAAAAAACTATAGTATACTATTATTCTACTATTATTATTCTATTGGGCTTCCTTGGTGGCTCAGATGGTAAAGAATCTGCGTGCAATGAAGGAGACCAGAGTTCAATCCCTGGGTCGGTAAGATCCCCTGGAGAAGGAAATGGCAACCCACTCCAGTATTCTTGGCTAGAGAATTCTATGGACAGAGGAGCCTGATGGGCTACAGTCCATGGCATTGCAAAGAGCTGGGCATGACTGAGCGACTACCACACACACTACTAGTAGTAGCAATAGTAGAAATCACTTAAAATGAGAGAAAAAAAATTGGGGAACAACCTAAGTTACCATCCGGTGGTAAACTTTTCATGGCTTCTCTATGTAATCAGTAAAATAAAGTGTTATTTGAGGTTTTTATACCACAAAAGGTGTTTTTAAGACTACACCAGACCTCTACTGATTCTATCAGAACTCAGTATCTATCTTCCTGAGAACATGAGTTCATCAAGAAATCACTAGAATGTGAGCTCCTCTAGTACAAGAATCTTTTTTTCATTAATCTGTTCCAAGCACCTGGAACAATGTCCTTTTTGGGGAAAGAACCTAAATCCCCAGCCTCACTGGGCAAAACAAGTTTCCTTGTAAGGTGGGGATGTTTTTCATGTTGTCTTGGTTACTGGCACCACTAAAATCTGACAGGATCATCCTAACCCAGAACTTCAGACTCTAGATTTCACCTTCCTTAAGACTGGCCTTCTTTCATATGGAAATAAAACAGGTTCCAGATAAAGCCATTACTGGTCAAATAACTATCAAACCATAATGTCAATAGATCCTGTATGTCCTGTTCAAAATAACTAGCAGACAGTGTGAACCAACAATCAGTATCTCATACATACTCTAGAGGTAACAAAATTCTCCTCACAATTTCAGTTATCCTTTGTTAAACTCCACAAGTATTTCAGAGCAAGGTATTATGAATCAACGCAGCAACTCCATCAAATACAAAAAGTCTCAAATGAGCAATCCTAGCTAGACCAGGAAACTGCATTCTAGTCAACTTCCCCTGCACAAAATAACCTGCATGTATCAGTAGAATATTAGTGGACAATATATTTCATTTTCAAGCTATAAGAATCTGCCAATGGCAGGCAATAAGTGCCCTTTCACAACAGATTCAGGTCACACTGAAATAATTGCAGGGCACTGTTTAAAATCAGTTGTCTCTGACAAAAAAAAATACAAAGCACAATGACATATTCTGTTGGTTAAGGCTATGGTGAAAACAGGTACTCTCATATATTACCGATAGGAATACAAATTAGTACAATCCTTCTTGAGACAAATCTAGCAATATCTAGCAAAGTTACTTCCGTACAGAACTTTTGACCCAGCAATCCCGTTTATAAAAATCTACCCTGAAGATATTAATGTATCTTTTACACTACAAAAATACATATACACAGGTCATGTACTACAAAATTATTTATAAATGCAAAATATAAGAAGCAACCTAAATGCTCAAAGAAGAATGACTGAATAACTGAGGACACATCTACACAGGAGAGTACTGCTGCTGCTGCTGCTGCTAAGTCACTTCAGTCGTGTCCGACTCTGTGTGACCCCATAGACGGCAGCCCACCAGGCTCCCCCGTCCCTGGGATTCTCCAGGAGAGTACTAGACAGCTATTAAAAAAAAAAAAAAAGAATGGAGAATATCTGAGAATCCCCTGGTAGTCCAGTGGTTAGGACTCAGCACTCTCACTGCTGGGGCCCCAGGTTCAATCCCTGCTCAGGGAATTAAAATCCCATAAGCCACATAGTGCGATCAAAAAATAAATTTTAAAAATTTTAATTAAAAAAAAATAAGAATGCAGACTATCAAAAGACTGATCATTTCAAAAGGATGAGCTGTTGGAGTCATTTCTAGGACACACTCTTACACTGAAAAAAGGTGCACAGAATATCTACACCATGCCATTCTTCATATAAGAAAGAAAGGAACTGGAAAACAGTTTGGCAGTTCCTTAAAAAGTTCAGTTCAGTTCAGTTCAGTTCAGTCGCTCAGTCGTGTCCGACTCTCCGCGACCCCATGAATCACAGCACGCCAGGCCTCCCTGTCCATCACCAACTCCCGGAGTTCACTCAAACTCATGTCCACAGAGTCGGTGATGCCATCCAGCCATCTCATTCTCCGTCGTCCCCTTCTCCTCCCGCCCCCAACCTTTCCCAGCATCACAGTCTTTTCCAGTGAGTCAACTCGTCGCATGAGGTGGCCAAAGTGTTGGAGTTTCAGCTTTAGCATCAGTCCCTCCAATGAACATCCAGGATTGATCTCCTTTAGAATGGACTGGTTGGATCTCCTTGCAGTCCAAGGGGCTCTCAAGAGTCTTCTCTAACACCACAGTTCAAAAGCATCGATTCTTCGGCGATCAGCTTTCTTCACAGTCCAACTCTCACATCCATACATGACCACGGGAAAAACCATTGCCTTGACTAGACGGACCTTGGTTGGCAAAGTAATGTCTCTGCTTTTTAATATACTATCAAGGTTGGTCATAACTTTCCTTCAAAGGAGCAAGCGTCTTTTAATTTCATGGCTGCAATCAGCATCTGCAGTGATTTTGGAGCCCAAAAAAACAAAGTCTGACACTGTTTCCACTGTTTTTCCATCTATTTCCCATGAAGTGATGGGACCAGATGCCATGATCTTTGTTTTCTGAATGTTGAGCTTCAAGCCAACCTTTTCACTCTCCTCTTTCACTTTCATCAAGAGGCCTTTGAGTTCCTCTTCACTTTCTGCCATAAGGGTGGTGTCATCTGCATATCTGAGGTTATTGATATTTCTCCCGGCAATCTTGATTCCAGCTTGTGCTTCTTCCAGCCCAGCGTTCCTCATGATGTACTCTGCATATAAGTTAAATAAGCAAGGTGACAATATACAGCCTTGACGTACACCTTTTCCTATTTGGAACCAGTCGGTTGTTCCATGTCCAGTTCTGACTGTTGCTTCCTGACCTGCATAAAGTTATAAGCCAGTAATTCCACTCCCAAATATAAACCAAAAGGAACTGAAAACATATGTCCACATAAAAACTTGTATATATCATAGCTAAAAAAATGAAAATCAAATGTCCAATAAGTGTGCATGGATGAACAAAGTGTGATATATTCATATATTGGAATATTATTCAATCATAGGAAGGAATGAAGTACTGACACGTCCTACAACATAGATGAACCTAGAAAAGACTATGTGAAAGAAGCTAGGCACAAAAGTCCACATTATATAATTCCACATTTACATGAAATGTACAGAATAGACAAATTCTTACAAACAGAAAGTAGATGAGTGGTTACTAGTGGTTGGGGAAAGGGGAACAGGAAGTGACTACTAATGAATACTGGGTTTCGTTTCAAGGTAATGAAAATGTTCTAAATTAGGTAGTGGTAATGGCTGCAAAGCCTTATGAACAGACTGAAAAACAATGATTTTGCACACTTCAAAAAAGGAGGCTTTGTGTTGTGTGAATTGTACCTCAAATTAAAAACCTGTACGCAAGGGGAAAAAGAAATATAACACACACACACACACACACACACAATCTGTTCATTTGTGCAAAAGAGACAATGGAAGGATAAACCAGAAACTAAAAAAACTGATTACCGAAAGTCATGGAAAACAGGCGAGAGAAAAGGTGTAGGGGGAAGAGAATGGGAATAGGGTGGTAGGAATAAGAAGTGACAATTCTCTAAGTATATTTTAGTAATAGTAATGTCTCATATACCAAAATAAATAAAAATCAACCAGAACTGGGGGAACCCAAAATAGAATACAGAGTAAGAACCTAACTGCATTACAGATGAATAATATAACCCCACTAAAGGAAATGAGGAAGAAAAGAATTAACCTAACTTTGAAAAACAGTATGTTGACTAGATACTAGAAAGTTAAAGACAAGGAAAAAACTTGTATACAAATAGTGCACTCCAATTGGCAAATGTTCCTCAGAAGGGTGAGCAATCTGTCACTACTTGATATGCATTCTAAAATTGAACAAATAAATTGGTATACAATATTATAGATCATGAAAGCCAGGTTTCTCACCATTAGGAAAAAAATAAGTTACAAATAAGAAAAGGTTGGAATGAACCTTGTGGTGTTGGGACTGGAATAGAACATATGACTATGAACTCAAATATGGTTTTAATATAAAGACAAATATAGAGATAAACATGTGTTTGCATGTGTCAGCAGGTTAGTATATACATCTATTTCTTTGCTCTGTCCTCTGAGGGCCTAGGAGCAATGACACCCTAGTGAGGATACCGAGCATTCAAACTCTGGTCTCCAATAAAAGGAGTTGATTTCAGGACAGATACAAGGAAAATTACAAGATGAGCACAGACTATAGCCTGTGGTGCCAGAGTATAAGGAAGTGCTAAATCAAGGGTGGAGGCCAACTGGAATGAGTTCCTAATGGCCAAAACTGGAAGAATCTGAGAAACAAAATAATGACACTATTGGATTAGAATCTTTAGAACATATATCCATGACATAACACTCATCAAAATAGATAATTTAATGAACAAATGAGGAAGGGACATCTCTTTCAGGAATGAGGGAGGTACAAAATCACCAGCAGGAGAAATATCACAGTAACTGCTGCAGACAATATATACCAATGGCTGCTAAAATCAGTGGGAGAAAATTTGAGGAGAAACAATTATCACCATAGTCACAAACTATTTCCCCTAAGATCATGAATCAACTACAAAAAGAAGAAAAGTAACTTTATAGTGGAGAATACAGCAGAGTTCACCTTAAGCAATCAAGGTTAAAATATCACTAGCAATACCATGTACATCAACACCATGTACCCTCTAATATCATGCACTGAGGACACATCCCCTCTGCAGTTTTCCTGCAAACATACAGAACCTCAATCTCATCATATAAAAAACATGACAAACCCAAAATGAGAAAATTATACAAAATAATGGACTAGTACTCATCAGAAGTGTCAAGGTCATGAAAGAAAAGGAAAAACAGAGGAACTGTCACAGATTGGAGGAGACGAGGCGAGAAAGATGCAACAACTAAACGAAATATGGGATCCTGGATTAGACCCTGGAAAAGGGGGAAAAAAATACACTGGGGAAAAAACAGGTGACATTTAAACAAAGTCTGTAGTTTAATTAATAATATTTCACCATATGAATTTCCTGGGTTTGATCACTGTTATGTAAGTCCTCAACAGTAGAGGATGCTATGTGAAGAGAATCTGGAGCCTTTGGTACTATCTTTGCAACATTTCTGTAAGTCTAACATTATTTCAAAATAAAGTTAAAAATAAACATGGGGGGTGTGTGTGTGTGTTCAGTCACGTCTGACTCCTTACAACCCCACTGACTACAGAGTCCACAGACTGTAGCCCACTAGGCTCCTCTGTCCGTAGGATTTTCCAGGCAAGAATACGGGACTGGAGTGCCACTTCCTCCTCCAGGAGATCCTCCTGACCCAGGGATCAAACCCGTGTCTCCTTTATCTCCTGCAATGGCAGGCAGGTTCTTTATCACTGAGCCACCTGGGAATCTCAAAAGCTAAAAATAAATAAAGTCCATCAATTGATCATTTTAGGCAACTGTCTTAAGTCCTTGCTCAGGGATTTCATCTGTAATTTACCATTTCAGTAAGTGACAGCAGAACAAACTAAATTCATAAAAATCAGATCTAGCATCTAAAAAGTAAATTACCTACTTTATGTTTTTTTACACCTTCTACATTTTTCAGTCAAAAAAATCTGCTGCTGTTGCAACTTTATGGCTTTGCCAACTCCTTTTAAAATGACCAATTTTTACATTTTTAGTATCATGATAATCTGCGGTGTGTACCCATAATAACACATTCCTCTGTTAAGCCAAAGTTTTATTTTCATAAAAAATTACCAATAGATTATAGTAAGTTTGTTACTTATTATTACACAATTGTCCAACCACAAAATACAAGCTTTTTTTTCACAATTTGCTTTTATCCTAATACAAACTTCTCTCCACATCCTAAACCACAAAGTCATCATTTTTGTTAAAGTTCTGAAAATCTGTATTTTAAAAAATCAGCTGTTCAATGTATGTAGTCTTTTTTTAAAAACTTCAAATATTGAGTAATTTAGTCTTTTTCTAGGAAAAAATGCTTGGGACATTAGAATTCTATTGTATTTATTATTTGCATCCTCTACTAACCAAACCAGCCTAATCAAGTGTTCTGAAATTGCTTCAATCAAATAAGATTTTCATATGTTTATATAATATTAACAAAGAGATTAAGTGACGTGTTCACATTTGCTTTCTCCTCCACACACCACCGGGATGGCTGCGTTGGGAATGGAATACATGACCAGCAAATGAATGGGTAAGTGTCACATGCAAACAGCATGACTAGAAATTTAAAAAGCAAAGTGATAAGAATCTTAGGGAAAGCAAAATTCATAAAAAGTTTAGAATTATAAGAGACCTTAATAGGTCACTTAATACATTCCAATAACAACCCCAAATAGATGACAATCTATCCTACTTTTAAAAGCGTCCAGACTTTCAACATCCCTAGATGTCTCGTTCTGCCATATACAACCATCATGTGACTTGAGGGAATTATTACAAGACTATTCTTTGCTCAACCTAATGCTTTCTTTCCTCAAATAATGTAACAATACATTTTAACTCACTCCCAAGATTTACGAACGTGTGCAGGTGCTTAATACACGTATGTGTATATACACACACATATATGCATACAGACACCTAGGACACTCAATTTTGCTTGCATAAACACTAACTAAAATCTACATAGTCAAAGGCACATGTCCATCCCATTCCAATCACAAAAGCACTATGAAACATACAATGTCACCTAATGATTTTGGTCTAAAAATAACCAGTGGAAGTCGACTTTATAAAACCTTATGGTAAATAGGTTTCTTCCCATCATGAATAATCAAAGTTTATTTGCTTTTCACAAACACTACTCCTTTACAGCACCGTCACCACAGGCAGAATTGTAAAAACACATATGTACTAGATCAAGTTGATAACAATTTTTAATGTTTTATTTTTCAAGAGTATTTAGAACAATCATTTTGGAAGAGGGCCCAATGAAAGAGAGAGTGATGATAGAGTACAGCCAGTGCTAATGAAGAAGTACCCAGTTTTAATCAAGCAAGCGTAAGAAGTGACTCAAATAAAACAAAACATTTTGCAAGTCCCAATCAAGGAGGGGCCAAACACTATTTCAAAAAATTAAAGTGTCTGTTAGGAAGCAAACCAGAATATTAAGTTTGACATGCTACCTCTGGAAATGGAATTACAAAGATAGGTTAGTTTGCTCAGATTTGGTAGTCCCTGTTATTCTGAGTATCCTTATTTTCCACAGTATTACAGAAATCGTTTTTAAATTAAGGCAAAGACCGTCCCTGTGTTTTACAGCTCTCTACGATGCATAGCATGTCTTTTATATAACCTACTGGGAGAGGTGGGAGGTGGTATCAGCTCTGGTCCTCCTCGTGTCTCCCATGAACCTGCCACCCATCACAAAAAAGGTTTCACCATGTTCTTTGAGACAGCTCCTGTCATCATCCTCCTCATCTCACCCCAGAGACTTAACAATGCATCTCTTCTCTCCCGGTAGCAGAAGCTTTATAAATTATAACGCGGAAGATTCGGAGAAAGGTTTACCAGATGATGAGCCTTCCCCACCCAAAACGCATAGAAAAGAGTTGAAAGGCACGGCATCCCAACCTCCACCCCTCAAAAGGGAGAGGATAACGGTGGGCACCGAGGTCACGGCTCTCCTCGGATCCCGAGAAAGAGTCGGGCCACCACCCCACTCCACCTCACCGCCCGCCCCGGTCCAAGCCCTGGCGGGGGGCGGGGCTCTCGTTAGCGGATAAAGGGGTGGGGAAGAAGGTCAGCGACGCGACCACCGAGGGCCGAGGGACAGGTAGCAAGCCGCTGGAGGGGCGGGTCCCTCCGCCCTCTGGGGCCGGCGGCTCGGCTTCTAACGCGGCTCTGCAGGCGCCTGGGCGGCAAGAGGCCTCAGGGGGCAGGGGGGCCGCACCGCGCCAGGAGAGTTTCCTCAGGCCTCCGCTTGCCGCCCACCCGGGACCCCGGCGGCCCCTCTCGGCGGTGGCTCCCGAACGGCTCGGCCGGCCATGCCGGGCCGGCGGGACGCACGCACAGGCGGCCAGGAGGGCAGAGAGGAGGCGTTACCATACGCGGCTCCAGAGCTGACGGGGGTGGGACAGGGCTCCGGCGACCCGCGGCAGCGGCTGCGGTGGCCGCGTCCTTTATTTTTGCTGCAGCAGCGGCGACTTGTCAAAGGGAAAGACGTAAGAGGCGGCGGCAGCGGCGGCAGGCGAGTCTCGCGGGACTTGGGCAGAACTCTCGCGCAGTTTGGAGCCCTCGCCCCGCCCACCAGGCCCAGCGCGGGAGGCGAGAGCGACTGGGGGAGGCGCGCATGGGCGAGGTTGCTGGAGGACGGCAAAAGGGACGGGGATTTAATGGGTGGGGGTGGGGAGCCTAGCTTCTGGGAACACCCCGCCGCGGCGCAGCCCTCACCTTTCAGCCCTCGCGGAGCCTGCACTGCTCGGATTCCGCCTATGAACACAGTTAGGGGCGTTTCATAAGGGGCGGTGAGGAGTAGCGGGGCGGCCAGCGCTCCCCCTTTTCCTCGTGGTGGGCGTGGAAGACCCCACCGCCCCGCCACCTGGTGCTGCGGGATGGAGGAACGCCGGGAAAAACTGGCTGCAGGGGCTGGGCGGCCACGCCCCTTTATCTCGGACGCGCGCGACGCGCTCAGTGTGCTTTATCTCGCACGACAACCAGCTCAAGACTTCTGGCCGGTCAGATTCAGTCACGTGAAAGCGTTTCACTTGACTGAGTTCTAGCTTATTATTCGTGTCTTTGCGCTGCAGGAATGCCAAAACCCCGCAGATGCTGGGGCCTGCGACGACTCTCTTTTTTTCTCTCCTGAGCAACACGGGTAAATTATGACCTTGATCGCGACCTCTACAAGGAAGTCTTCTGAGTGAAGGGACCGTAACTGGCTTAGTCATCACTGTGTTCCCCAGCACCTAACACCCGTCCAGGTGCTCATTAAATTGTCGAATGTCTATACCTGGCCGCTTCTTCCTTCTGTACCTGTTCTTACTCCAGGACTGCATTTTTAGCCACCATCCTGGTATCCTTCGTTGGAAGTTTTCTAACAAGCACCAATATGTGTCACTGACTGAGATCATGGAGCCGATCTTTGCCCTCACAATCTAACTGGGGACATATGAGGACTGTACAACATAAGGCCATGTAGGTGTCACTAATGTAAAAAAATTGTGGTGTAGGCAGAAAAGGGAGTGCTTGCCCCATGGAAATATGGGAAGCAGTTTAGCCCAAGAGTTACTTGACTGACTGTCAAATAATTTATCTCACTGTCAGACATAGATGAGAGGGAATTCTGGAGTCCCACTCACCAGGTGTGTGACTTTAGACAAGTTTCTTGACCTCTCTGAACCTCAGAGGGCCTTTATCTGTTAACTGATAATGTTAGTTCTTATTATCACAGGGTGTCTGTGAAGAATAAAATATATATAGATCTCCTGACACATTAATTAATCATTAAATGCTAAGCCTTATTGTGTGTATAACTTTTTAAGTTTATACCTGTGAAATGTGTGACTATTTCTGGTAAACTAGATGTGAAGGAGTGGGTATCTGGGAAGTGATGTCATTGTTGCCAGTGCTTTATGATCTGGGTATTGTGTGTAAAGCTGAAACAAGGTTAACAAGCTCCCTTGCCAGCCTCATTTTAGCTTGTTGATGATGCAGGCATCAGTGCCACTCGAAGCATCCCATGACATTCCATTTTCCTTGGATTTGTAAAACTTCACTGGAACTCCACTTATTTTAAAGGCAAATTGAGACATTCCCTCCTTTGCCCTTTCCTTCCTTCCCCCCTCAGGACAGTGTGGAATGAAGAAAGGGATACAATTGACTCCAATTGCATACAATTATGAAATACAAATAATATCATCAAGTAAGCCTTGAATTCCTTCCACCCTCACCTTCATCACTCCTCCCTTTCCTGGCCACTTTTTAATACTCAACATCTGCTGGGGACTTCACCAGTGAGCCAGTGGCAGGGCGCTCAGGTTCAATCCCTGGTCAAGGAACTAGACTAAAATTTATGCCAAAACTAAAAGATCCCATATACCGCAGTGAAGATCGAAGATCGGATGTGCCAGGACTAAGACGCAGTGCAGCCAAATAAATATGTTTCAGAAACAACAACAAAGAAAAATATCTACTGAAGTCTTATAATCAGCATCATACTCCAAATTCTACCAGTTGATTTTATTCAAATTTCCCCTGGAGAAAAATTTTGGAGATGAGGGGGTGGGGTCATGGGGAGCTGGTGGAAATAAAGGGAACTGAAAGCCACGGCCTCATCTTTATAGCTTCCTGCCCTGATCTTGGAGCTACACACTCTGACCACCACAATCAGCTACATCTTTTCTCACACACATATCATCCCCATCTCATACCACATACTCCACAACCCTACAGCTCAACCAGGAGGTCCCAGATAAAGGAAGTGGAAAATCAACAGAAAAATACATTTTTTTCATCTTTCATCTGCATATGGGGAATATGATACGAAGAGCTGACTCATTTGAAAAGACACTGATGCTGGGAAATATTGAGGGCAGGAGGAGAAGGGGACGAAAGAGTATGAGATGGTTGGATGGCATCACCTACTCAATGGAGATGAGTTTGGGTAAACTCTGGGAGTTGGTGATGGACAGGGAGGCCTGGTGTGCTACGGTTCATGGGGTCGCAGAGTCGGACACGACTGAGCGACTGAACTGAACTGAAATTAAAAGTGGGGCTAAGTCACAGGTGAAAGGAACCAACAGAAGAGTGAAGGGTAGAGGCAGAACAGGGAGAAAGTTGAAAGGATTCAGGGGGTAAGTTTGTTTTGGGCTCCAGAGCAGGAATCCACAATCGTGAGTCCTGGTGTCTCCTGAAATTGCAGCTTATCTGCCCTCAGTTTACACAGCCTTTCTGAATCTCCTCTAACATCTGTAAATGGGCCAATAATGGATATCTTGCCTGCCTTGGGGTATCATGGGAGTCGAATAACACAGGAAAGTACTTGTAAGCCTAAAACTCTGCAGATATGATGTATTATTTTCATTCATTCATTTAACAGATCTTTGTTGAATGCCTATCATCAATCAGGCACTTGTGCAAGACACAGAATACACTAAGTTGAAAGTGAAGTGAAAGTGAAGTTGCTCAGTCATGTCCGACTCTGCGACCCTGTGGACTGTAGCCAACCAGGCTCCTCCGTCCATGGGATTCGCCAGGCAAGAGTACTGGAGTGGGTTGCCAAGTTGAGCAAGCTTTAATACCTACCTTCAGTGAGTTTATGGTGTAATGGGAGGGGGAAGGGAAGAAAATTGATTAGTACAATACAGTGTGATAAGACTGCAAGTGACAAGAGTATGGGGGGAAGGATTGAGTGAGAGGAAGGACAGGGCTGAAATATTTCTTGGAGAAGTTTTAGAAGGCTAGCACACATCATGAGGATCCAGCCCATTTCCTAAAGAATGATTCGTAAATCAACTCCAAAATAACTTCGAGAGATTGCTCTGTTGTGGGTTGTGAATTTTGCTAATTCTAATAAAACTCACATCTCCTAAACAATTCGAAAAGAGTCTTTGATGTGGAGTCATTGTATATACCCATTAACTTTGAAGAAAGATGGAATTAATGGAGGGAAAAATCAGTGGTATCTTAATTAGAAACATTTTGTTCTTACAGCTTCTGTTTAAACATCAGAGAAGGAGAATACATTCCCTTTTACGTACTTGGTCTCCAGGAGTTTCCTTCAGCCAGTCTTTCTGATCCAAGTGATACTGCCTATCAGAGAAACTTTTCCAAAATGTGAAAACAATACCTTATTTGTATGTGTTTCTTTATATTCCACTTTTTTTTTTACAAAAAGATTTTGAGATAGATATCAGCACTATCCTTAAGCATGTTCCAAGAGAGTGTATATATTATTCAATTATTTCTCACGTTTACTGGTGCCTGCGGTGTATAAGCGGAGAAGGCAATGGTACCCCACTCCAGTACTCTTGCCTGGAAAATCCCATGGATGGAGGAGCCTGGTGGGCTGCAGTCCATAGGGTCGCTAAGAGTCGGACACGACTGAGCGACTTCACTTTCACTTTTCACTTTCATGCATTGGAGAAGGAAATGGCAACCCACTCCAGTCTTCTTGCCTGGAGAATCCCAGGGACGGGGGAGCCTGATGGTCTGCCGTCTATGGAGTCGCACAGAGTCGGTCATGATTGAAGTGTCTTAGCAGCAGCAGCAGTGTATACGACTTCATGCTGAAACTATAGGCTGTGTAAAGCAGGTTCATGCCATTTGGGTCCTGAAAAGTGAAGATGGAGATAAATGTCCATGAAAAGATAGCTAAATTACCAACAATGTGGATTCCATTCCCCTGTATTTTTTTGGTGGAATGAGCAAAATTGTAAAGTTAGACACCCAACTTCTGAAACTCATTTATCTTACCACTCCACAAGAGAAGCAGGATCCAAAGGAAAGGTGAGATGTTTATTGTAACTTGATATTTATAGATGTATGACAAATATTTTAGTAGGTCCTCTGGAATACATCATTCTTTAAACAGAGTATAACCCATTGCAATTTTCTCTGGGTACTCATAAAATTGGAAACTGACCAAACCCAAGGACTAATTTAAATTATTCTGGAAGACAAAGACTTGCATGGAGCAAACAAAACCAGCCATCAATAAAAAGCAATATGATTTGAGCTAAAAGATTGTGCAGAAAATAAATAGTCTCAAAAAAGAGATTTCTAGACAGAACTTCACCCTGGAGCTGATAGCTAAATAGAACAAGTTACATATTCTGATAATAATGTATTCTCAAAATATCAACCTCCAGGTCACAAAAGTTGCCTAGAATTTTTGTTAAGTGTATCTACATATGAGAACACACTCCGTACCTATTTTCTCCCACTCGGTACATCTTTTCTCCCTAACGAATCATTGATCTGCCAAAGAGGTTTCAAGGGAAGCAAGAATACTAAAAATAGGACCACAGGTTTGACAGGTAGTTCTTTTGGAAATGGAGTCCCTTGTCATTGAATGCAAACTTTACAGAGTTCCCACTAGAAATTCACATTCTAAGTGAAATATTGCCTATAGCAGGACCTCCTATTATCTCACCAGGATTCACTGCCCTCATTAGTTCCTTAAGGCTGTAATTCAATTATCATTTTTAGGTAAATTAGCTTATTTTTACAATAGCTTGTGAGTGTTGTTTCATCAAAACACACTGCCTGAGGCAGACAATTTTTCTCACTCAGCAGCAGGGAATGGAACATTCATCCTGAGGAAAGAAAATGAAGCTACAGCGGGGAAAGGGTGCCTCCACTGAGAAGGGAAGAAGAAGGGAACATGTATATAGTGCTGCCCATACCAGACACTATGGTAGCACAGTGGGAATAAGATGAACAAGGCATATCTTTGTTCTAGAAAGAAAGTAGTAGAGGGGAAGTATATACAAATAATTGTAACACAAGTTATTAATAGAAAGTTCTGAATACCATAAAAGAAAGTGACAGAAACTTGCTGCCTGAACTTGCTTGGCAAAGAAAAGGAGAAGAATTAGCTTCAGTTCAGTTCAGTCACTCAGTCTTGTCCGACTCTTTGCTACCCCATGAATCACAGCACGCCAGGCCTCCCTGTCCATCACCAACTCCTGGAGTTCACTCAAACTCATGTCCATCGAGTCAGTGATGCCATCCAGCTATCTCATTCTCTGTTGTCCCCTTCTCCTCCCGCCCCCAAGCTTAATGAATCCAAAAAAAAGTCAACAGTCAAAATCAGGTGGTGGGGGACAGTAAACCGAGGCTTCGGGAACTTGTGGAACCAAGAACTTCAGCATCACCAGAACTCCCCTGCTGCATCTTTGCTTCCCCTGTTTCATTGGCTTCAGTTTCTTTCAAGACTGACTTTCTTCATGTATCAGAAAATACTGCACCTCCAAGTTTTCCATCTTACTATTTCCACCATTAGAAAGGGACTGCTGCTGCTGCTGCTGCTGCTAAGTCACTTCAGTCGAGTCCGACTCTGTGTGACCCCATAGACGTAAGCCCACCAGGCTCCCCCGTCCCTGGGATTCTCCAGGCAAGAACACTGGAGTGGGTTGCCATTTCCTTCTCCAATGTGTGAAAGTGAAAAGTGAAAGTGAAGTCGCTCAGTCGTGTCCGACCCTTAGCAATCCCACGGACTGCAGCCTACCAGGCTCCTCCATCCATGGGATTTTCTAGGCAAGAGTACTGGAGTGGCTTGCCATTGCCTTCTCCGCCAGAAAGGGACTATCATCCTTAACTCAAGTTTGAAATTGAGAGGGAAAACGTGCTGATCACCCAGGCTAGGATCAATGCCCTTCCTTAGGACAATCCTAGGAGGCCAAGAGGAAGTACAGGGTACAACATAGATACACATCTTATTATTTGCTAATGGTTTGAGAAGTGGGAGATGTGAGTGGAAAAGCAGCCGAGTCTTGTAAGGCTGTGCTCTGGGAACTGGAAGGACTGAAGTTAGCATCTATACAAGGAGCAGATCAGGAGATCAGGAAGGGAGGAACTGTTTTGGCCCAAAATTATGGTGAACATTCACTGGACTGTCAGGTTAAAACAGGGTTGAAATTTTGGTCCTTGATCCAATTGATCAGTGCTTTATTTCAATCACAGTGTTGTAAAACGGAGTGGGTCTCTCACATTGACTTCGTACTTCGCACAGCAAGATCTGGGATCGTTCTTCAGCCTTCTAGCTGGGTGACTTTAGATTAATATCTTAACCAACCTGAGCCTGAATTTCTTCACTGAAAATAATAGTATAAGGACAGCTAACATCTATTGAGGGAAGGCCCTGGTGGCTCAGTGGTAAAAAATCCAAGTGCCAATTCAGGAGATGTGGGTTCGATCCCTGGGTTGGGAAGATCCTCTGGAGAAGGAAAAGGCCACCCACTGCAGTATTTTTGCCTGGGAAATCCTATGGATGAGTTGCCTGGCAGGCTAGACTCGACTTAGAAACTAAACCAACACCAGCATCATTTATTGAATCTAAGTGTTCTAAGCACTTTTCAAACACTATTTCATCTAATCCTCAAAACAACCCTATAGGGCTCTATAAATATGTGATAGAAATGCCCACTCACAGGAGTATTGTGTAAAGATTAAAGAAACCATGTAAGTTGCAGAGCCCATTTGCCAGGCACACAGCCAGTACTCAATAAATCATTATTTTTAACTATCTGTTACCCAGAAAAGGAAACTCCCCTCATTCCCTGATTGCCTTGGGCACCAAAAGCTGATATTTTGAGAAAACAGAAAACAAACTAAGGGAAGAACTCTATGACCCCTTATCTCTGACATAGAGGAGGTTAGTTTGGCTTGACTTAATGGGGCTAAAATAGGCCAGGAAGAGAAATACTATAGAATACTAGAAACTAGGATATTGAGAAATGTGGTTGTGGAATACCAACTGAATGAGACTGGGCTAATTTTCTCCTTCTTTCTATTTAAAAGGATAAAATTTCCCCTCAAAAGTTTCATCTATATTGCTGATCTGAAGAGCCATTTGAAGTTTCTCTTCTCTTTGACCTGAATGTTGTCAAATGACTAGGATTATTCAACTAAGGGAAGAAACTAACATTCACCGAGGAAAACCAATGTGCTTGGGCTCTCTACTGAGCTCTTTCAGTTCAGTTCAGTTCAGTCGCTCAGTGGTGTCCGACTCTCCGCGACCCCATGAATCACAGCACGCCAGGACTCCCTGTCCGTCACCAACTCCCGGAGTTCACTCAAACTCATGTCCACAGAGTCGGTGATGCCATCCAGCCATCTCATTCTCTGTCGTCCCCTTCTCCTCTCACCCCCAACCTTTCCCAGCATCAGAGTCTTTTCCAGTGAGTCAACTTGTTGCATGAGGTGGCCAAAGTGTTGGAGTTTAAGCTTTAGCATCAGTCCTTCCAATGAACACCCAGGATTGATCTCCTTTAGAATGGACTGGTTGGATCTCCTTGCAGTCCAAGGGACTCTCAAGAGTCTTCTCCAACACCACTCTTTAGATACATTAATATCTTTTACTTCCACCACCATCCAGTAAGGCGAGTATTTTCTCTGCATTATTTAGATAAGGAAACTGAGGCTGAGAACTTAGAAGTGACTTGGTGCAAGCCACCAGCTGGAATTCAAACACAGTTCTGTCTGACATCAAAGCCTAGAATACAAAATAGTAAGTCCCAGGACTTCCCTGGTGATCCAGTGGCTAAAACTCCATATTCCCAATGCAGGGCATCCAGGTTCAATCCCTGATCGGGGACCTAGATGACACATGCTGCAATTAAATCCCAGTGCAGCCAAATATAAATAAAGAAATAAAATAGTAACTCCTACTTTCTTGCCAGAGAGAGATGTTCTAGGCATCAGTTCAGTTCAGTCACCCAATCGTGTCCGACTCTCTGCAACCCCATGAATCACAGCACGCCAGGCCTCCCTGTCCATCACCAACTCCCAGAGTTCACTCAAACTCATGTCTATAAAGTCGGTGATGCCATCCAGCCATCTCATCCTCTGTCGTCCCTTTCTCCTCCCGCCCCCAACCTGAGAAAAATGGTGAAATAATAGATGCTTCTCAACTTCTCCTTCCCCTACCCTTTCTCCCATGGCCATCCTCCTCTCATTTTTGACAACACCTGGGCTCCAGGCTGTCTCCTCATCAAAATGTACTGTGTCTGTTCTTTCCTACACTTTGCCATGGCCGTATTGTGTCCTAAAGTGTGCTCATCTCTCTAGTTAACACATCTGCATTCTAAATTGGGCTTTCTGGGAGTATGGCACTAATATTAAGAAATACATTTTTTTAAAAAAAGAAATCAAATGATGGAAATTTCAGAAACTGGAAGAGGGGACTGGATCAGACCAGAGACAAGTAGGCCTCTGAGAGCTCCCCAGGTTGTGCGACATAACTCTTCACCCCACCTCACACCCCAGCTGTGAGTTCCCTGAAAGCTGAGCCTGGGGCTGTCATGTGCAGTGCCTGAAAATCAATAAATATGTAATGAATGAATAAATGAAAGACACTTGAAATACATGAGTTCCCCTTACTTCAGACCAATCCAATGAATGTGCCAGGCGTTCAGGTGACAGGATCTTTATCCTCCTTTGGCAGAAGATTCCTTCCCATCCCCTCCCTCAGTGCTCTGCCAACTTCAGATGAGATTACAATGAAACATGTCTTAGTGAATGACAATGGGCCCCACCATTATGAAATATGGAATAAAGCTTTCAAAAGCACAAAGAGAATGAAGAACAGGTTTGCCTGTGTGTGTCAGTAAGTGTGAGTTACTACGGACAGTTGAAACCAGCCCCAAAACTCCAAGAGGATCATCAGTTTCTTGAGAAATATTCAACGAAGACTAGTCAAGATCCTTTTGACTTGTGGATGGACTCCTGGTTGCAAACCAAAGCAGTAGAAATTAAAAGGGACTTTACTGATTCATATAACTGAAGATTTCATGGGTGTATCAATCTTCAGGAATGGCTGGACGCAGGTAATCAAACAAGATCATTATGGAATTTAGTCTCACATTCCGCCTTGAGACCTTGCATTCTTCCAGGGTGGCTTCATTCCCAAAGAAGCTCTTTGCATATGGAAAGAACCATGACACCTAACAGCTCCAGAAATGTAGACCTAACAGAAGCAGAAGATGTTAAGAAGAGGTAGCAAGAATACACAGGAGAACTGTACAAAAAAGATCTTCACAACCCAGATAATCACCATGGTGTGATCACTCACCTAGAGCCAGGCATCCTGGAATGTAAAGTCAAGTGGGCCTTAGGAAGCATCACTACGAACAAAGCTAGTGGAGGTGATGGAATTCCAGTTGAGCTATTACAAATCCTGAAAGACGTTGCTGTGAAAGTGCTGCACTCAGTATGCCAGTAAATTTAGAAAACTCAGCAGTGGCCACAGGACTGGAAAAGGTCAGTTTTCATTCTAATCCCAAAGAAAGGAAAAGCCAAAGAATGCTCAAACTACCGCACAATTGCACTCATTTCACACGCTAGTAAAGTCATGCTCAAAATTCTCCAAGCCAGGCTTCAGCAATACGTGAACCGTGAACTTCCAGATGTTCAAGCTGGTTTTAGAAAAGGCAGAAGAACCAGAGATCAAATTGCCAACATCCACTGGATCATGGAAAAAGCACAAGAGTTCCAGAAAAACATCTATTTCTGCTTTATTGACTATGCCAAAGCCTTTGACTGTGTGGATCACAATAAACTGTGGAAAATTCTGTGGAAAAGAGATGGAAATAACCAGACCACCTGACCTGCCTCTTGAGAAACCTGTATGCAGGTCAGGAAGTAATAATTAGAACTGGACATGAAACAACAGACTGGTTCCAAATAGGAAAAGGAGTACATCAAGGCTGTATATTGTCACCCTGCTTATTTAACTTATATGCAGAGGACATCATAAGAAATGCTGGGGTGGAGGAAGCACAAGCTGGGATCAAGATTGCCGGGAGAAATATCAATAACTCAGATATGCAGATGACACCACCCTTACGGCAGAAAGTGAAGAAGAACTAAAGAGCCTCTTGATGAAAGTGAAAGAGGAGAGTGAAAACGTTGGCTTAAAGCTCAACATTCAGAAAACTAAGATCATGGCATCCGGTCCCATCACTTCATGGCAAACAGATGGGGAAACAGTGGAAACAGTGGCTGACTTTATTTTTCTTGGCTCCAAACTCACTGCAGATGGTGATTGCAGCCATGAAATTAAAAGACACTTACTCCTTGGAAGGAACGTTATGACCAACCTAGAAAGCATATTAAAAAGCAGAGACATTACTTTGCCAACAAAGGTCCATCTAGTCAAGGCTATGGTTTTTCCAGTGGTCATCTATGGATGTGAGAGTTGGACTGTGAAGAAAGCTGATTGCCGAAGAATTGATGCTTTTGAACTGTGGTGCTGGAGAAGACTCTTGAGAGTCCCTTGGACTGCAAGGAGATCCAACCAGTCCATCCTAAAGGAGATCAGTCCTGGGTGTTCATTGGAAGGACTGATGTTGAAGTTGAAACTCCAATACTTTGGCCACCTCATGTGAAGAGCTGACTCATTTGAAAAGACCCTGATGCTGGGAAAGATGGAGAGCAGGAGGAAAAGGGGACGACAGAGGATGAGATGGTTGGATGGCATCAACGACTCAATAGACATGGGTTTGGGTGGACTCCAGGAGTTGGTGATGGACAGGGAGGCCTGGCGTGCTGAGGTTCATGGGTTCGCAAAGAGTTGGACACGACTGAGCGACTGAACTGAACTTTGAGTTGGTCTTTGGTTACTTCCAACCAAGGTTCTTGGTCAAAACAATGTATATATGAAAAAAAAGACTGGAAGGAAATGCACAATTGTTGTGTTTGGTTAAAGGAATTTTACCCAATAAATGAAGAGTTTTCCTCTACACTTTTGATCCTGTTTGTAATGTTATATTATTTTTAAAATTTCAAAAAAATATATTTAAAGAAAAAAAAATCAATCAACCTTTTTGGGGCCCATTGCAGCTGCAAATAATCATATTTCATGGTCCACATATATGTAGATTAGGAGATCAAAAACATTTTTTAAAAATTTGCCCAAGGTCACACAGCTGAGGGGCTGAGATGCAAATTCAGATCCTCCAAAGCCAATTGTACAAATCTTCTTCCTCATTCAAAGAGAAAATCTCATGGGCGTAAGGGTAAAGAAAATGTATAATTATCCCACTGTGTTTGGTAACACTCCTGTAATAGCTGACACTTTAGAAAATTAATTTTTATTGTATAGTATTCATTTCAGTTTTATCATATGTATTATAATCATTTCTTATTATTGCATAACAAATTACCACAAATTTAATGGCTTGAAACAATACATTTATTGACAGAGAAAGACAAATAAGGTATGTTATCATTTACACACGGATCTAAAAACTGAACCAGGAAATTCCGTGGTGATCCAGTGGTTAGGACTCCATGCTTCCACTGCAGGGGGCATCATTTCAGTCCCTGGCTGGGGAACTAAGATCCCACATGCCCTGTGGCACAGTCAAAAATAAAAATAAAACAGACTGGTGGATACAACAAAAAAGAAACAGACTCACAGACATTGGAAACAAACTAGTAGTTACCGGTGGGAAGAGGGAAGTGGGGAGAGGCAAATTTGAGGCAGTGGAGTAAGAGTTACTAACTATTATATATAAAATAAGCTACAGGGATATATTGTACAGCACAGAGAATATAGCCAATATTTTATAACTGTAAATGCAGTATTATTTTTAAAAATTGTGAATCACTATATTGTACACTTGAAACTTAATAGCATTATAAATCAACTATACCTCAATAAGAAAATAAAAAACTCCCACACTTATTATCTCATAATTCTGGAGGTCAGAAGTCTGAAATGGGTCTCTCTGGGCTAAAATCAAGATTTGGCAGGACTGTTCCTTCTGAAGTCTCTGGAAAAGAATCTTTCTCTTGCCTTTGCTAATTTCTAGAGGTCACCTGAATTTCTTAGCTCATGGTGACTTTCCTCCCATTTCAAAGCCAGCAATCTAACATACTATAATATTTCTCTGACCATGATATTCCTGCTTCCCTTTTTAAAAGAACTTTGTGAATACTTTGAGCCCACTTGGATTATTTAGGATATTCTCCCCATTTCAAAATCCTTAATTTACATTTGCATTTGCAAAGTCCCTTTTGCCATGTAAGATAACACATGCCCAGGTTCCGGGGATTAGGATGTGGAGATCTCTAGGGGTCATTATTCTGCCTACCACAAATTCATATAACTACAAAATTTACTTGGAGCATGTACCAAAAAAATTTACCCACAATTCTCTGTTATCCTAACACAATCACTAACGATATCTTTCTGCAACTCTTTCCAATCTATTTTTCTTTATTTTTAAATATTTATTTATCTTAATTGGAGGATAATTACTTTACAATATTGTGATGGTATCTGCCATACATCAGTATGATCTGACTGTAGGTATACATGTGTCCCCTTCATCCTAAATGCCCCTCCCACATACCTCCCCACTCTACCCCTTCAGGTTGTCACAGATCCAATCTATTTTTCTATCTGGGCTTTCCATAGTTAGAGTAATACCATGTTGTGTCTAACTTTTTAACCTGATATATATACCACAAGCCTTCTCCTGAGCTGCTGCGTGGTCTTTGTGATACCCATCAGCAATGGCTGCAAACATTCCACAGAATGGATATGCTGTTGTTTACTTAACCAATGCCCTATTGTTAGACAATGAGGTTGACATTTAGGATGCTTCCATCTTTTCACTCTTATACACAATGAGGAGATGAACATATGCATACAGATCTTTCTAAATTTGTGAATTATTTCGTTAGGATAGACTCTCAGAGATGGAATTACCAAGCCTAGGGAAATACACAGTTTGAAACCAACAGTCAAATTGAAACCAATGTCTTTTCTTTAGTATTTCTGGTTTTGGTTTATTAGCATCTTAGAAGAACATAATGGTCCAATATATTGAAACCTAATTATGTTGGACTGTTTTGATGTGGTTTAACTTATGAGAGTCATTTCTGAATGTTGAAGGGGAGTTGAATAGTCTGTTCCTGAAATGGCACTATGTAATTTCCACTTTGGAGAATACTCAATTCTAATTTGAGATTCCTAGTAGAATAAACTTAATTTTTCCACAACTCCAGTACCTATTAAAAATTTTGGTGTGGTTTCTTTTTAAAAACTCATTGTTTTTGGAAAATTGGATGTAAGAGTAGCACAGTATAGATTATTTGCACATAAAATTGTTTCTAAAGTAACTGCCTACATATTTATTTAAAAATACTAAACAAAAGGTAGGGATTCCTAGGTGACTCAGCAGTAAAGAATCCACCTGCCAGTACAGGAGACAGGGATTTGATCATCCGTAGGTCGGGAAGATCCCCTGGAGAAGGAAATGGCAACCCATTCCAATATTCTTGCCTGGAAATCCCATGGACAGAGGAGCCTGGTGGACTACAGTCCAAGGAGTCCAACACAACTGGGCACAGCACAGCAGCCCAGTAAAACCAAGTTTCTCTGCTGAGTTTATGATTAATGCATCCATCTAAAACTTTATTTCCTTTCTTGTCCTGCCCTATTCCTCTCAATATTGAGAAGTTATCACAGAAAAGTGGGGATTGAAACTGAGCAGTACCCTGCAGGACCCTCTGGGTACAAACACCCCTCTGTGTCCCCTGTTTTTGTTTGTAGGGGAGAGACAAAAAAAAGTGTTAATATCCTAGGCCTTCCCCAAGTTCCAAAGAGCAGGCTCAAGCAGTTAACAGGATAGCAGAATTACAGGATGACTAGTTGACCTGCCTCTTGAGAAACCTGTATGCAGGTCAGGAAGCAACAGTTAGAACCAGTCATGGAACAACAGACTGGTTCCAAATAGGAAAAGGTGTACGTCAAGGTTGTATATTGTCACCTTGCTTATTTAACTTATATGCAGAGTACATCATGAGGAACGCTGGGCTGGAAGAAGCACAAGCTGGAATCAAGATTGCTGGGAGAAATATCAATAACCTCAGATATGCAGATGACACTACCCTTATGGCAGAAAGTGAAGAGGAACTCAAAAGCCTCTTGGTGAAAGTGAAAGAGGAGAGTGAAAAGGTTGGCTTGAAGCTCAACATTCAGAAAACAAAGATCATGGCATCTGGTCCCATCACTTCATGGGAAATAGATGGAAAAACAGTGGAAACAGTGTCAGACTTTGTTTTTTTGGGCTCCAAAATCACTGCAGATGCTGATTGCAGCCATGAAATTAAAAGACGCTTGCTCCTTGGAAGGAAAGTTATGACCAACCTTGATAGTATATTAAAAAGCAGAGACATTACTTTGCCGACCAAGGTCCGTCTAGTCAAGGCAATGGTTTTTCCTGTGGTCATGTATGGATGTGAGAGTTGGACTGTGAAGAAAGCTGATCGCCGAAGAATCGATGCTTTTGAACTGTGGTGTTGGAGAAGACTCTTGAGAGTCCCTTATACTGCAAGGAGATCCAACCAGTCCATTCTAAAGGAGATCAATCCTGGATGTTCATTGGAGGGACTGATGCTAAAGCTGAAACTCCAATACTTTGGCCACCTCATGAGACGAGTTGACTCACTGGAAAAGACTCTGATGCTGGGAAAGGTTGGGGGCGGGAGGAGAAGGGGACGACGGAGAATGAGATGGCTGGATGGCATCACCGATTCTGTGGACATGAGTTTGAGTGAACTCCTGGAGTTGGTGATGGACAGGGAGGCCTGGCGTGCTGTGATTCATGGGGTCGCGGAGAGTCGGACACGACTGAGCGACTGAACTGAACTGAACTGAACTGAGTTGCTCTTGATGGAACACAGATAACAATCTGATGCCTATCCCTGAGTTCTTCTACAGAAACTAAGACCCCCCACCCAGGTGGAGGATGGTGACTATAAGCTGATCACAAGCACAGAGACTCCAGACTGATTGGAACCAGAAGGTTGAGATTCCCAAGACATTACCCTGTCAACTTATCCCCAACCAATCAAAAGAAAGTCACACACATTCTGCAGCCCTTGCCCCAAATTTTATCTTTAAAAATTCTTCCCCTGAAATTATTGGAGAGGTCCAGTCTTTTGAGCATGAGCTGCCTGTTCTCCTTGCAATAGACCTTCCTCTGCTCCAAACTCCAACATTTCAGATTGTTTGGCCTCAGTGTACATCGGGCTCATGAACTTGGATTGGACAACAAAAATACATTCCCAGAGGCTACAGTGATTTCAGAGCCACCAGTGGTAAAGGCAAAGACTCTTTTCACTGCAGCCCATCAATTGCTGTCGCTCCAGGAACTTGAATTCCAAACTGCTGACAAATGTCATTTGACTCGATCTCTGTATCCTGTTTGCCCTCTAGGGAAATTTGCTCCTAGTTACCACATTTGAAATAAACTGGAAGTGTTATGATTTCTCAGGTACGTTTTTATCGGTCATAATCAAATCAGCCTGTCAACTAATTCAACTCTTTCGTCCAAAGACACATGAAGTTAGAAACCATCTTCTCAGTAAGAAAATTTTTTAACAGTTTGATAGGAGAGATAGCACCAATCCATGATACAGCAGCTGTAGAGCACATCTGGAACATGTTAACATTCTTCTTTATCTCCTTTAGCTGTGCCTGGCTGAACCCACCTTGGGGGCTTCAAGCTGCCTACCCTCCTGAATCCTCCAGGACAGAGGGGCCTGACCTCCCAGTCCCTGAGGAGCAAGCCATCTCAGGCAGCTGGGACAACACAGAGAATGAAAGTCAGGTTGGTACCATCACTTCAAATCTTTGTTGTGATGAGACAATCGCCTGACAGTACCTAGGCTTGTGGTGGCCTCTGCTCCACCACAATAACATGATGTTATTATCACATAAATTATCAAATAACATGAAAGCCAAAATCTTGGCTTTCTCTGCCCACCAAAGTTGAATGAAAAATACGGAGACAGAGTTTGGAGGAAATAGAAAGGTGGCTTTAATTCTCAGTCGGCGGAGAGGGGAACTCAGTAGGCTTATGCCTCAAGAACTGTGCCCCGTCCACCCATGAGGCTTCTATAAGATGAGGAACAAAGATGTTAGGATCTTGATTTCTTCCTCTTGCATTATTTCAAAGACAGTCATAGGCTGGTGTCTATAACTCAGTATTTGAGTCTGGCAGTTCGGTGGCTCTGTGGCCTTCTTTCCCATATGTAATTACAAGGGGAAGGGTGTTGTAAGGGTAAACACCAGACACAGGATGTATTTAGCACAGAGTCAAAAAAAAATTGATGTGAAGTGTAGCTCCTGCAGAGTTAGGGGGCAGAAAAGCAAGCTTAGTTACAGACATGCAGAGTTAGGAGCAGTTAAAGTGAAAAAAAAAAAAACTAGGAATGTTCAGGCCTGCTCATAGTTCTCTTTATCTTCTTTGTTCTCACAAAAGGGAAAGAAAAAGAACTCATTTCTCTTTTTTTTTTCCTTTTCACTGCAATAATGACAGTGATACTAACAACAACAGTAATCAACATCCCCCTTGCAAGTGCTAAGGTTCAGACAGTGTTCTGAGTACCATACACACATCATCTCATTTCTCCTTACAAGAACCCTAAAAGCTATCTGCTATCACAACCATCTTAAAGAAGTTGAGGCTCAGAGAAGTTAAGGAACTTGTCCCAGGTCACACAACTAAAAATTGACAAAGCCAGGGTGTGGAGCCAGATTTTGTCTGACTCCAGAGAAAGATTCTTGACTACCCTGTTAGGTGGTGTGCAGTCACTCAGTCGTGTCCGACTCTTTGAGACCCCATGACTGCAGCATGTTAGGTGGTGTTACATGCTGAAAATTCACAACACATTGTCTTAGTGTGTTATTCATCAGAACACATTAGGGAAAAGCCGCCTGGTGCCTTTCTGTAATCAAAGAAAAAGGAGTGCCCACTGAACAATATCAGGGCCTTGGGAGAGAACCACAGAAATGAGGAGGCATTTGTACCTTGCTCACAAATTCTTTTGCTGTCTGACCTTCCTCTTCTGGAAAATAGCACAAGGAGATGGATGTACTTGGGTTCAGGGTCCTGGTTTGTCTCCCAGCACAGAGGACCACCTCCTGAACTTCTGGACTCTGTCATGTCTTGGCATTCCTCCAGCATTCCCCTAGCTTGAGTGAGGCCTGGGCTGGGGGGCCTTGGGCCCTGGGCCAAACAGACGCTCAGAGGGAAAGCCTCAGCTGATGGCTCTGAGCGCAGGTCTCTGAGCCCAGATACACACACTCCAGCACAGATCTGGGGTAGGCAGAGGCAAATGGTAACCTCTTCTGCCTCCAGGGCCCTCAGGCCAGTCTTCAGGTTCTGAAGTCCATCTCAGATAGCAGTTTGTGACTTCCATCCTTTGACCCTTTCTAATCACACCCTCCCTCCTTATGGCTGCTATCTCTGTTAACTCTTCCTCAGCACCTGCCCTGTCCTTCAGTCATAGAGAGTGCTCTCATTGAGTATTAGTAGCAGTGGCAGCAGTAGCAGTAATAACGGTGATGTTGGATGGAATGATAACTGCTGTGGGACTTCCTTGGTGGTCCAGTGGTCGGCCTTCCAACACAGGGGTCGTGGATTCGACCCCTGGTCAGGATACTAAGATCCCACATGGTGTGGGGCAACTAAACCCACATGTCACAACTAGAGAGCCCATGAGAGCCTGTGTGCCGCAACTAGAGAGAAGTCCTTGTGTCCCAGCAAAGATCCCACATGCCACAGGTAGGATCCAATGCAGCCAAAAGTAAATAAGTAAAAAGAAAACAGACAAGTCATACCATAGGAGGAAATCTTCGCATACCTTATATACAAATTAAAAACTTGTGTCCAGAATACATAAAATTTAAAAGAAAAGAATAACTGCCACCACTCTTTATTGAGCCCTTGCAATGTTCCAGGCAGTATGCTGAGTTCCCACTTTAGTTTATTTCTCCTGTGTAAAGGCCCTGGCCAAGGTCAGTTAATTCTCCCATTTTACGGAGAAGGAAATGAGCCTCTGAGATACTGCAGAATGTAGCAGAGCTGAACTTTGAATCCAGGGCTGGTTGTCTCCAAGGCCCACACTCTTAACTGCCTGTCTACTCCCTCTTTATGGGAAGTGGTTTTTCTCCTGTCTACCAGGATGTGTGCTAGCTATCTGTGAACTTGATCATAAGTCCTCTGTATTAGTTTCCTACTTGGATAACTAATTGCCACAATTTGGTGGCTTAAAATAGCAATTTATTATTTTAAAGTTCTAGAGATCAGAAGCCTGAAATGGGTCTTATGGAGCTAAAATCAAGGGCATCAGCTGGGCTGCATTCTCTCTGGAGGCTTTGGGAAGAATCCATTTCCTTGCCTTTCCAGCTTCTGTATGAAAGTGTTAGTATCTCAGTTGTGTCTGACTCTTTGTGACCCTGTGGACTGCAGCCCACTAGGCTCCTCTGTCCATGGAATTCTCCAGGCAAGAATACTGGAGTGGGTAGTCATTTCCTTCTCCAGGGGATCTTCCCAACCCAGGGATCAAACCTGGGTCTCCTGCATTGCAGACAGATTCTTCCCTGTCTGAGCCACCAGGGCAGACCCAAGAAACTAGAAGTTGCATTCTTTGGCTCATGACCCCTTCCTCCATCTTCAAAGCACATCATTTCAATCTCTGCTTTTGCCATTGCATCTACTTTTTCTCTGACCTTTGATTACTTTGGGCTTATCTGAATAACCCAGGATTGTTTTCCCATTTCAAGATCTTTAATCATACCTGTTTACGGTGCCTCTTGCCATATAAGGTAACAAATTTACAGGCTTAGGGATTAGGATATGAACATCTATAGGGCAGCATTATTCTATCACACCCACCAAGAGCCAATTTCCTCAACTCAAACCCAGACAAGAAGAGAATGGCCCATTGAGTGGGTAGCACCTGTCTAACCTCCCCTTAGATGTTCCCTTGCCAGGGTCAGGGAACTTGGATATGGGCTTGGTCTACAGAAAGATGTGTCCAGACCAGAGGGACAGAATGAAAGGAGCTAGTCGGTCACCCACAGAATAATACAGAGTTGGGCAGAGTTAGAAGAGCGATAGGGTTGCTTCCCAGGTGACTCAGTGGTAAATAATCCTCCAGCCAATGCAGGAAATGTGGTTCCATGGATTTGATCCCTGGGTTGGGAAGATTCCCTGGAGAAGGGAATGGCATCCCACTCCCGTATACTTGCCTGGAGAATCCCATGGACAGAGGAGCCTGACAGGCTGCAGTCTATGGGGTGGCAAAGAGTCGGATACTACTTCACAACTGAACAACAATGGAGGCAATAAAGAAGGCATTCAGCCCATTTTGCCACTGCAGGCTTCCCCTCCACAATATTTTTGATGGACCCTTGCTAGAACACCTTCAGGAACAGAAACCTCACTCCTTTACAAGAGAGCCAGTCCCCCAGCTGGCAGCTCCAGTTGTTAAAACTTCTTCCTTAATGTAAGCCTTCCTCCCCAGAAACATCCCCATTGACCCTGGCTCTACTGAGGCTGAACAAGCCCTCCCCTTCTTCTGGAGGTGACAGCCTCAAGTGCAATGAAGACTTTGAAGGGTGTTTCTGTGAAATCAAAGGCACACGAGGCACCTGGGGTGTCTCTATGACATCAGTGGCTATACTCTGGGTACCATCAGAGTCCTGTGTGCCTATGGACAATACCCAGTCTGGTGCCCACCACATAATAATGGGCTCTTAAAAACAGTGCCCTTAACTGGTGTCAAACAGCAGAGCTGGTTCCACCTTGAAAGAGGAGAATGGAAGCAACTTTGGAAGCCCAGCCAGGAAATGCAGATTCCCCTCTTTAAAGCAGCTGCCACAGTTGAGATTCTGGAAACAAGTGGCAACAATCATATACAGGGGTGGGAGGCTAATCCTCCAGCTTAAATCCAAACTGAAAGTACTGTTTGGGTCTGATTTTCCTTCGTGCTCAGACTAATGGTCTCTGCTGCTGCCTCTGCCTCTCCCCTAGGTCTCTCCTCCTCTTCTGTCTGTTGATACCACTGATCACTTCAGTGCCTGTCCTAGTTCTGTGCTGTTTGCCCTCTGTACCATTCTTCCTTTTCCCCAGCTCTGGTCTGCATTATAGGAGGTGACTCCTGCAGGCTGTGTTTCCCAGGCTCCTAGATAAGCTAGCTCCTGGCATATTCAGTCTATGAAAAGCCCTGGAGGGAGATGGAAAAAAATCCAGGCTATTTTTCCCTAACACACACACACACCCCACCCCCACTCCCACCACCCTGCCCTTCCCTTCCCCCCATCTCTGCTTTCTCTCTGTGGTTCCAGCTTCTATTGGTGTCTCTGTTTCCTGTGCCCTGACAGTCCCCGCCCACTGACCTTCTGACCTGGAAGTAGAAATGGCTTCCTGCTGTTGCTCATCTCTGAGTTGCATCACATTCCCCAGTGACTTCTTGGTTCTTCCATCACTTGTGTAGCTAGTTCTCCTTTTAAATATCCTTCTGTTTTAACTACTGAAAGTAGTATTTTTTTCCAGACCAGATATAGTTCTGTTACCCTTTCAACTGTCATGTTTAAAGAACCCTATACTGTTCTAGAAGTCCTAAATTCTCTCCCTCAGACTAAGTATTGATATTCCCATATAACAGTCTTGATAACGGCATTTTTTTTTTTTTTTAAATAACTGAGTTGGGTCTTAGTTGCTCTCCACAGGCTTTATCTGGCTGTGGCATTGAGGTGCATGGGCTTCTCACTGCAGTGCCTTCTCTTATTTCAGAGCTCAGGTTCTAGAGCACTGACTTAGTTGTTCCATGGCATGTGGGATCTTCCTGGACCAGGGATTGAACCCATGCTTCCTGCATTGGGAGGTGGATTCTTTCACCACTGGACCACCAGGGAAGTACCTTGATAGCTGATTTAGAAAATTCCTTTTTTGTTTACTAAAAATCTCTGAAAAGAAAGATATAGGTCCGTGAGGCCCACAAAGTGCTAAGAGTGGATTCAGTTCCACTCGGTTCAACAAATTTTTCCTTAGTTTTCAACATACATTCACTCATTCACCAAATATTCATTGAGCATTCATTACAGTATTCTCCAGGCACTGTTGTAGGAGCTGGGGATGCTGCTGTGAGCAAGACAAAGTCTTTGCCTTCATGGAATCTGCATTCTAGTGGAGTGGGGAGACAATGAACAAATGAGCAAAAGAATCTATAGTATATCAGATGGTGATAAGAGCTACAAAGAAAATATAAAGCTGGGTAAAGGGGTGGGGAGTGCCTAGGAGGACATTGCCCTTTTATGCAGGTGAACAAAAGGCTCCCTCCAAGGGGTAATATTTGAGCAGAGATCTGACTGCATTGAGGGGGTGAGCCTGGTAAATATCTGAGAGAGAAGTATTGTAGATAGAGAAAGGAGAAAATACAAAGTCAGTCCCAAGATGGAGTGGCCTTAACATGTTCAAATAACAGCAAGGAGACAAAGATGGTGGGAGTGGAGTGAACATGGGCGAGAGTGACAGAAAATGAAGAAAGAGAGAAAGGAGTGGGGAGGAAGAATCACCTGGAGCATCGGAAGTCAAGGTAAGAACTTTGCTTTCACTCTGGCAGGTTTTGAACAAATGAGCTCTCAGATCTGGCTTACATTTTTGAGAAACCACTCTGGCTGCAGCATTGTGATAGACTAGGGCTGGGTAAGAATTGAAGCAAGGTGACTATTTAGATAACCAAGAGCCTAGGGAGAGTTGATGATGGCATGGCCCGGGTTGAAATGCTGGACACAGTCAAATAAAGTTCGATTCTGAATATACCTTATAGGTAGAGTCAACAGGATTTGCTGATATACCATATAAAAGAAGGGATCACAGATGACTCTTTTCTTCAACATGGAAATTTGAGAGAATATAGTTGCCCTTTGTTAAGATGGGGAAGACTCTGGGAGGAAGGAGCTCAGGAGAGAATGTCGGAAGTCTGGTTTTGGACATGAAATGCCTGTCAGCCAACCAGGATGTGTCAAGCAGGCGGTTGGATGTGACTGAGTCTGAAACTGATGGGAAAGGTCTGAGTTGAAGATGTGAAGTTGAGCACTGTCAGAGAACAGATGGTATTGAAACAGTGGAAACAGTGTCAGATTTTATTTTATTTTTTTGGCTCCAAAATCACTGCAGATGCTGATTGCAGCCAGGAAATTAAAAGACACTTACTCCTTGGAAGAAAAGTTATGACCAACCTAGATAACATATTAAAAATCAGAGTCATTACTTTGCCAACCAAGGTCCGTCTAGTCAAGGCTATGGTTTTTCCAGTGGTCATGTATGGATGTGAGAGTTGGACTGTGAAAAAAGCTGATCGCCGAAGAATGGATGCTTTTGAACTGTGGTGCTGGAGAAGACTCTTGAGAGTCCCTTGGACTGCAAGGAGATCCAACCAGTCCATTCTAAAGGAGATCAATCCTGGGTGTTCATTGGAAGGACTGATGCTAAAGCTGAAACTCCAATACTTTGGCCACCTCATGCGAAGCGCTGACTCACTGGAAAAGACTCTGATGCTGGGAGGGATTGGGGGCAGGAGGAGAAGGGGACGACAGAGAATGAGATGGCTGGATGGCATCACCGACTCGATGGACATGAGTTTGAGTGAACTCCGGGAGTTGGTGATAGACAGGGAGGCCTGGTGTGCTGTGATTCATGGGGTCGCAAAGAGTCAGACACGACTGAGCGACTGAACTGAACTGAATGTCATTGGACTAAATGTGATCACCTAGCGAGATAGTGCAAACAAGAGGAGAGATCTGAGGAGTGAGCCCTATGAAGTCGTGCATTTAGAGGTCAGGAAAATGTGGAAGAGCCAGGAGAGGGGGCTGAGAAGTGTGTGTGTGTGTGTGTGTATATGAGTGAGGTGGTCATGACCATGACCTTGTGGGTGACTGCAGTCTATGTCCATGCTTGTCTGAAGGTCCTGTAACTGGGTTTGTATGGCAGAGGAAAGCCACATGGACTTGGAATCTGCAGGCAAAATTCAAGGTTTACAGTGTGAGTGAGTTTGGTGAACTCCACAAGAAGCGATTATAAGCTGAGGACATTGACCCCTCCAAGAAGGCCCTATAGCCTGAGTTCAAGAATGTCCTCTTGGACCTGAGACCGGTAGTCTCTCCTGGACATCCTCACAGTCATAATCAGTGTGTCTCCCAAGAAGACCCCGGCCTGAATTTGAGTTCCTGAGGAGCCTTGCAGCCTGAATTTAGTGCATTTTCCCCTCAAAGTCCCACAGCCTCAGTTCAAAAGCCACAGCCACTTCACAAGGATGTCCTTGGAGCCTAGGTTCTGAGCTGTTCTCAAAAGTTCCTGCAGCTGGAGTTCAAAGCATTCCAGAAGAATCCCCGGCAGCCTGGACCCCTCAGTGTCCTACTCCCAGACGTGGTCGCACTTGAGGCTGTCCAGGGCAAGCAAGAGCAGTAGAAGGCGACTTGGGACTGACCTCTGAAGGAAAGCCAGCTTTTAAGGGAAGGGCAGGGTGAGGGAGGTAGAGGAGTGGTCAGAGTTGGGAGAACCATGAGAGCGGGATGCTATGGGAGTCCTGGGGAAAGCCAGCACAGACACGAGAGGGGGTCATTGGATTCGGTCACTCAGTCATACTGATGGGGGAAGGGGTTGAATCAGAGGAGTGAGAGGGCTGCACCTCAGAGGCTTGAGGGATAACAAGAAATGAGGACGCAGAGAGAGAAAGTCGTGTGCCCTTTCACAAAGCTTGGCCGCGAGGGTGGCCTATTTGTCCTCAAAGGAGAGCAGTGGCGGCACCAAGGAGAACACAAGTAGCCATGCACCACAGTGGAGTCGGGAGGACAAGCGAGCAGCCGCAAAGCGTAGTTTCTGTCATCTCCCCTCCCTTGTTGAGGTACCAACAAGCCCACCTTCCAGCTGCTCTGCGCTGTTTACCTTCGAGGAACCTCTCTGCCTCAGCAGAAGGTGATACAACATGCCAGGAAACCCTCAATTTTTAGAGTTAGCAGCTTTAGGTTTGAGCGTCTACCCAGCTACTTCCTCTCTGAGCAACTAAGAGATGTGTTAACCTCGCTCAGTTTCCGTTTTCTCATCTGTGTTGTTGTTGCTTAGTCATGGTGTATTTACAGGGATTAAATGAAACAACACTGTGACTGTAATGAATGCACAGAGCTGTACATTTTTAAATGGTTAAATTGGCAAATCTTCTGTTATACACATTTTACCATGAACTTTAAAAATTAATAATGGAATATATCAAAAAAGCATGAAATAGTACACTTTAAATGTGTGTATTGTATGCTATGTGATTTACATCTCAGTAAGGCTGCAGTCCATGGGGTCGCTATGGGTCGGACACAACTGAGCGACTTCACTTTCACTTTTCACTTTCACACATTGGAGAAGGAAACGGCAACCCACTCCTGTGTTCTTGCCTGGAGAATCCCAGGGACGGGGGAGCCTGGTCAGCTGCCATCTATGGGGTTACACAGAGTCGGACATGACTAAAGTGACTTAGCAGCAGCAGCAGCAGCAAGGCTGTTAAAGAAGGGAAAAAAGTGGAAGCTGTGACGTATTTTATTTTCTTGGGCTCCAAAATCACTGCTGATGGTGACCGCAGCTTTGAAATTGAGACACTTGCTTCCTTGGAAGGAAGGAAGGACACAAGGACACTTCCTTCCTTGGAAGGAAAGCTATGACAAACCTAGACAACATATTAAAAAGCAGAGGCAAAGGTCCATGTAGTCAAAGCTATGGTTATTACAGTAGTCATGTATGGGTGTGAGAGTTGGACCATAAAGAAGGCTGAGAGTTGAAGAACTGATGCCTTGAATTGTGATGCTGGAGAAGACTACGGAGAGTTCCTTGGACTACAAAGAGATCAAACCAGTCAAACCTAAAGGAAATCAAACCTAACTATCCCTCAGAAGGATTGATGCTGAAGCTCCAATACTTTGTCCACCTGATGTGAAGAGAGGACTGACTGGAAAAGATCCTGATGCTGGTAAAGATTGAAGGCAAAAGAAGAGGGTGGCAGAGGATGAGGTGCTTACAGTGGTTACAGACTCAATGGACATGAAGTTGAGCAAACTCTGGGAGAGAGCGGAGGACAGAGGAGCCTGGCGTACTATAGTCCATGAGGTCATAATGAGTCAGACACGACTTAGTGACTGAACAAGAGGCTGTTAAAACAAATTATTGGCATGTTGAGTTATTGTCTGGTGTGGTTTAGAAATTGTGCCACCCTACTGCTAAAGTGAACTTTGAATTGGTGGTATACATGAACTTCCATGTACACAGTTTATCATTTAATTTTCATGCCAAATGTCATAATTAAAGACGGCAAGACCTCTGGGCTGCTCTAAGAAGAGCTTCAAAGAGCACCTTGTTGGGATGCTTGGATCCTAGGTCTGGTCCTAGTTTTAAAGGTCATCAGACTCCATCTGTAAAGCTCACTTGCGGGAAGCAAGCTCTGGAGAATCAGGCGCTGGCTCCAGACTCTTGAGAACCAATTTGATAAACAAGAAGGCCTATTGATTCCTATTGATTCTTTGGGACACCCAAAGAATCATGGGGCAGGGCCCTCCCTCTCCGAGGCCTGGCTAGCAGAGAGGAAGATCACTGGGTGGGGGCACAGTGTTATTTAGCTCCTTTTCTTGACCATAACACTCAGGGCCTTCCCTGGCCTGGCTTGTCTTATTATGGTATGGGAGTCAATGACTCAGAACAGATAGTAAATGAAAAGCATTATAAAATAATGAATTGGAAGTACTTGATAACTTTTCTTTTCTCTAATTTGGCCTCTGATAAGGCCAAAGTTATGTTTATTTTTGTGAAACATGTATATGCTTATCGTTTAAAGGGTTCAGTTGTTACCAACCCCGCCACTCCTGTTTTTCACTTCCTAGAGGAACTCTTTCAACTCTTAGCAGATGCTACTTTGTCTTTGTATCTTCCTCTTCTTGATGGTTTACAGATTGGAAAACAGATGTAGAAGTCCTAAATGGGAACCCCAATTTTGATGGTTGCTCTAACACAAATGTAAATATGGCAGCATAACTCACCAAAACTAATTGGTTCATATTGCTCTACAGACTGCAAAGCACTTTCCTCTACATTATACTACCTCTTTCTAAAAAACAAAACAACAACAACAACAAAAAATATCCTTTTTCTATTGTGGTAAAATACATATAACATGAAATTTAACATCTTAGATACTTTTGAGTGTACAGTTTAGTGGAATTAATGGCATTAAGTACATTCACATTGTTGTGCAACCATTCAGTTCAGTTCAGTTCAGTCGCTCAGTCGTGTCCGACTCTCCGCGGCCCCATGAATCACAGCACGCCAGGCCTCCCTGTCCAACACCAACTCCTGGAGTACACTCAAACTCATGTCCACAGAGTCGGTGATGCCATCCAGCCATCTCATTCTCCGTCGTCCCCTTCTCCTCCCGCCCTCAACCTTTCCCAGCATCAGAGTCTTTTCCAGTGAGTCAACTCGTCGCATGAGGTGGCCAAAGTATTGCAGCTTCAGCTTTAGCATCAGTCCCTCCAATGAACATCCAGGATTGATCTTTAGAATGGACTGGTTGGATCTCCTTGCAGTATAAGGGACTCTCAAGAGTCTTCTCCAACACCACAGTTCAAAAGCATCGATTCTTCGGCGATCAGCCTTCTTCACAGTCCAACTCTCACCACCATGTTTTTCCTCATCCTATCCTGAAACTCTGTACTCATTAAACAGTAACTCTCCATTCCCCTCCCCCAGTCACTGGTAACTGCTATTGTTTTTTCTTTATGAATTTAACTATTCTAGGTACCTCATATAAGTGGATTCATACAGTATTTGTAATTTTATGTCTGGCTTGTTTCACCTAGGGTTTCTCTGGTAGCTCAGGTGGTAAAGAATCTGCCTGCAATGCAGGAGAACTGGGTTTGATCCCTGGGTCAGGAAGATCATCTGGAGAAGGGAATGGCAACCCACTTTAGTATTCTTGCCTGGAGAATTTCATTGACAGACCATGGGGTTGCAAAGAGTTGGACATGACTGAGCAACTAATACTTTCACTTTATTTCACCTAGCATACTGTTTTCAAAGCTCATCAATGTTATAGCATGTATCAGAATTCATTTTTTAGACTGAATAACATTCCATTGTATGCACAAAGTTTGTTTAATCGTTTATCTGTTGATGGACATCCAGGTTGTTTCCACCTTTGGGCTATTGTAAATAACGATGCTCCTGGAGAAGGGCATGGCAACCTACTCCAGTACTCTTTCCTGGAATCCCGTGAACAGGGGAGCCTGGTGGGCTACAGTCCGTGGGGTCACAGGGAGTCAGACATAACTGAAGCGACTTAGCATGCACACACACAAATAATGATGCTATGAACATGGGTGTACAAATATCCATTCAATTATTTTGAAATACATCTCGGATTGGAATCATTGGATCATATGGTAACTCTTGGTTTAGTTTTTTTAAGAGCCTACCTCTTTGTTCTGACAACAATTCCATAAAAGAGCAGGTACTAAGACAACTGTCGACATAAAGAAGACAGGACACTTGGTGACTTGCCCAGGTATCAAAGCTTGTTGGAGCTGCAATTTGAACCTGGGTCCTCTTGCTCCAAGTCTAGGCTTCTCTCCATCACACTGTCTCCCATGGTACTGGCCTTCTTCAGTCTAAAATACCCAACCGAAGTCTCATATAATGTTTCTTCTCCTCCAGAACATGTAAAGGACCCTTCATTAATGCAGGCTGCCACTCTCTTTTTGCAATCATCTTTAGCATTTGCCATTGGCACATGAATAATCTATTATACTTCTCAAATAAGAGATCATCTCACTTCTGTTTATATCACCTTCATGGGATGTGGACATCTCACCAGCACATTAGAAAAAAGAGTGTATCTATAGCCAGGACATGAAAGCAACCTAGATGTTCATCAACAGATGAATGGATAAAGAAGTAGTGGTACATATATACAAAGGAATATTCAGTTCAGTTCAGTTCAGTTCAGTCGCTCAGTCGTGTCCGACTCTCCGCGACCCCATGAATCACAGCACGCCAGGCCTCCCTGTCCATCACCAACTCCCGGAGTTCACTCAAACTCATGTCCACAGAGTCGGTGATGCCATCCAGCCATCTCATTCTCCGTCGTCCCCTTCTCCTCCCGCCCTCAACCTTTCCCAGCATCAGAGTCTTTTCCAGTGAGTCAACTCGTCGCATGAGGTGGCCAAAGTATTGCAGTTTCAGCTTTAGCATCAGTCCCTCCAATGAACATCCAGGACTGATCTCCTCTAGAATGGACTGGTTGGATCTCCTTGCAGTATAAGGGACTCTCAAGAGTCTTCTCCAACACCACAGTTCAAAAGCATCGATTCTTCGACGGTCAGCCTTCTTCACAGTCCAACTCTCACATCCATACATGACCACGGGAAAAACCATTGCCTTGACTAGACGGACCTTGGTTGGCAAAGGAATATTACTCAGCTATAAAAGAGAATGAATTCAAGTTAGTTGTAGAGAGGTAGATGAACCTAGAGCCTGTTATACAGAGTAAAGTAAGTTAGAAAGAGAAAATCAAGTATCATATTTTAACACATGTATATGGAATCTAACATAATGGTACTGATGAACCGATTTGCAGGGGAGGAATAGAGAGCAGAACATAGAGAACAGACTTGTGGACACAGTGGAGGAAGGAGAGGGTGGGATGAACTGAGAGAATAGCACTGTAACATATATATTACCATAGGTAAAACGGACAGCAAGTGGGAAGTTGCTGTATAACACAGGGAGCCCAACCTAGTGCTCTATGACAACTGAGAGGGGTGGGATGTGTGTGGGAGGTGGGAGGGAGGTTCAAGAAGGAGGGGACATATGTACACCTATGGCTGATTCATGTAGATGTATGGCAGAAGCCAACACAACATTGCAAAGCAATTATCCTCCAATTAAAAATGATTTTTTAAAAAAATGATTAAAAAAAATAGAGTGTGTCTTTGCAAAGGTTCATGCCTATGCTATATTAACCTTCAAGTCCCGGGGGCCTTCTTTTGATCCAAATTTTGGGCCCTCTCTGCTCCAGACCAACTACTCCAATATAACTCACAGAATTAACAATTTTCAAGCAGTTGCCCTATGCCAGGAACTGCCCCCAAAGGCTTTGCACATACTCTCCCATGTCCTCTATTTACAATGTCCTAAGAAACGGGAAATACATCCCTTCTCCAGATTAAAGAAACAAAGGCCAAAAGACATCAAGCTCCTTGCCTGAAAGAATGCCCAGGATTTGACAGACGCCAACACCAGTGCCTCTGTTTCCCTACCCACCTACCTCCTTTCCAAATGTATAGTTTTATACCCTATCTTGTCACATATAAAACATCTTAAAGTTTATGAGATTAGTGGAAACAGAGTTGTTTCGTTTTTTTAAATCAGTGACCTTTTTTCCCTTTTGCTGCCTGAAGTTCATACTTGATTTCTCTCTGGTAGAATTTTTCTCTCATTCCCTTAGGCCTTCTTCTACAGGACCAACCATCCCCTGTTTGAATCCTAGTTATTTGTGCCCATTTTTAGTCCCCTTTCTTATTCAGGGTAGGAGTGGGATTCTATTGAGCCCCTATGTGCCCTGGCATTTCATAGGTGACCAAGAACTTTAGGTTTCCGGGTTAAGATCAGGTCTCTGTTTTTAGCCAGCTCTCATTGATCTGTGTTGAAAGAATGAACAGATACATGGAAAATGAAGTTGATAGTCAACAATATCCTTTTGTGTCTTATCTACCAAGTCATGGCTCTCCTCATTATTCTCCACTTCAATGTAGGAGGGGACAGGCTATGGGAACTATCAGAGGGGAGGGAGCTAAGGTGGTGTGAAGAGGCCAATAAAATACAATTAGAAGTTCAAGGTCAAAGTTGAAATCCTCATTCATTCACTTACCCTATGAAAGTATCAGCCACTCATCTGTGTCCAGTTCTTTGGGACGGCATGGACTGTAACCCGCAAGACTCCTCTGTCCATGGGATTCTCCAGGCAAGAATACTGGTGTGGATTGCCATGGCCTCCTCTAGAGGATCTTCCTGACCCAGGGATCAAATCCACATCTCTTACATCTCCTGCTCTGGCAGGCAGATTCTATACCATTAGTACCACCTGGGAAGCCCATAGAAAGTATGAGTGAGTGATAGTCATTCAGTCGGGTTCGACTCTTTGCAACTCCAAGGACTGTAGCCTGCCACGCTCCTCTGTGCATGGAATTCTCCAGACAAGAATACTGGAGTAGGTAACCATTCCCTTCTCCAGGTGATTTTCCTGACCCAGGGATCGAACCCCAGTTTCCTGTAGTGTAGGCAGATGTGGCCTCGGGCAAATCACTTAACCTTTCTGAGTTGCATTTTCCTCATTTGTGAAAAAAGAATAGCAATCTTTGCCTCATGGGGTGATTATGAGGATTAAATGAAGCCGTAAGTGTGAAAAAGAGAACACCAGCCTGCATGCAGGGGACACTAGATGAACACTTGAAAAACAGTGGGGGAAAGTATACAGTCTGTTTAAAGGAGTGCAGTTTTTAAAAATTTCATGCAATGCCTTTTATCTTTTGGGTCTATAAATGGCATTAAGCAGTAAATGAGGTATGTCAGTGAACAATTATGACTCACAGTGGAAATGCCAGACGTTTAAAACCTAGAGCCAATTACTGGATCTAACATCAAAGACGCACCAAAGGACTTTAGAAAAAAATTCCCATCATCTAGGATATGCCAGAGTTGCTGTGTGTGGGATAGAGCCCTTGATTGCTAATTAGATTCTGAACAATCAGAGCAGAAAAATGTTATTTTCCATAGCATCAAATGAGATTCCTATATCTTGTATCTGGATTGGGGCCAGTCAAGATACCACACTCTGATTTTGGTGATCTTGGCCTTCAAAGACTGTAGGCAAATCCCCCAAATTTTCAGTCTCTTACTTCCTCCACTCAGGGGCTATGGTGTGTGCAAATCCCTCCCGCCTGTCCTCCAAGGCCTTGGCACTCCTCACTGCTGCTGGTGCCTACCCTTTTCCTCTAGAAGGGGGCTCCCCATTCTCCTCAACCCCACCCGGAAGCTCATGGCCTGAGGTCCACCAGGCCCTTCATCCTCCCAGCCGAGGTGCTGTCCAGATGCTGAGAGCTGGGAGCCTCTGCTGCCTCCTGAAATACCATGGGAGCTGTCCAGCCTGGGAGCTGGGCAGCATCTTGGAGTTCAGGCAACACCTGAAGGAAGAGTGGAGGAGACTCTGAGCCAAGCTAGGGTAACCAGGAGGGCCCTTGGAGGTCACATCTATGTACAAAGGAGGAAATGGAGGCTCAGAGGGGACAAGGATTAGCTCAGGGATGTGTAGCCCTGCAGCAAAGACAGAAAACAGGTCTTTTGTACCTAAGTCCCACACTCCTTCCATGTTGTCACACTGTGGGCTCACACCCCACCCCCACTCTACCATATTATACATTCATAGACCAGTGTCTGTTGGACACACCTGTCGTTAGCAACAAGGCTCACTTACACAGCTCTTTATAAAGCGCATTTATCATTACTTCATTTAATTTTTACTACTACACTGTGATTAGCTAGAGTGGTGCTGTCACCATTACCCCTGGTTTCAGAGACAGAAAGTGAGACACAGAGCTACATGCCTGGGGGACTGGAGCTGGCAACCAAAGGAGCAGGTCTCATAAGGCTGCCTGGAAGAAAAGACAACGGAACAGGACTGGGAGGAAGACTTTCATTAGGAGGGTGAGGCAAGGGGAAGGACCCCATGGGCAGAGGGGCCAACAGGGACAAAGGCCTGGAATTTTTCACGGCAGGGGTTTGGGGGAGACAAACAAAGACGGAGACTAACATGGCGGGATCATGAGGGTGAGGTGGCAGCTGTTGGCAAGGCAGAGGCTGGGGACTGCCTCACAGCCACCCCCAACATCTCCCTTTGAGGGGAGACACCCAGTAGTCCTGGGGAGGCAGATGGTCTGGACCTCAGCCCAGTGTACTTGATAGCAGAACTTGTCAGAGAGTCTTCCCTGAGGGTGTTTCTGAGGTGGTGAGACTCGTGGCTCCAACTCCGCTGTAAGCTCCCCTAAGTAAGAATGCCATTTGGCTTTCGGAGTCTCCCTTCTCCCCACCCCAGGGCCTGATCAGGGCAGTAGCCCCATGTTAGCGATGAGAAAGGCTCAAGGGCCTGGTTGCTCAAACACAAGCCCTTGGGCCCTGGCTTTGGGACACACAATCTGCTTTCCTGTGCATAGGCTGAGGGGAGGGGACGAAGGACGGTTGATGGAAGGGCTGTGGAAGACAGGTCTTGTCACTGCTGAACTTGCCTCTGGGTGGGGTATGACAAGGGAGTGGAGGGAGTTGATATTCATTGAACATTTACTGGGCACCTGATTCCATCCCACTTTAAATACGTTGTTTTATTTAAATCTCTCACCAACTCTCCTTTTGCAGTTGAGGAATCCTAGGACCAAGGTGTTTGCTCTGAGATCGCACACTTCCCATAAGCCGCTCCCTGTGGGGATACCAAGACTCCTCTGAAGTGGGGCTTTGACTTGAGGACCCCAATCAGCCTTGTTGACCTTCCTTAAACCTGCACTGCAGCCTAAACTCTCCCACCATGGGACTTCCCTGGTGGTTCAGTGGGTAAGACACCATGCTCCCAATACAGGGGGTCTGAATCTGATCCCTGGTCTGGGAACTAGATCCCACACGCTGCAACTAAGAGCTTGCATGCTGCAACTGAAGATCATGTGTGCCGCAATGGAGATCAAAGACCCCTCATGCCACAACCAAGACTTGACACAGCCAAATAAATAAATTAATATATCAGTCAGTTCAGTCACTCAGTCGTGTCTGACTCTTTGTGACCCCATGGACTGCAGCACGCCAGGCTTCCTTGTCCATCACCAACCCCGGGAACTTGCTCAAACTCATGTTCATCAAGTCAGTGATGCCATCCAACCATCTCATCCTCTGTTCTTCAATTTTTCACAGCATTAGGGTCTTCTCCAATGAGTCAGATCTTTGCATCAGGTGGCCAAAGTATTGGAGCTTCAGCTTCAGCATCAGTCCTTCCAATGAATATTCAGGATTGATTTCCTTTAGAATGGACTGGTTGGATCTCCTTGCAGTCCAAGGGACTCTCAAGAGTCTTCTCCAGCACCACAGTTCAAAAGCATCAATTCTTCGGTGATCAGCTTTCTTCACAGTCCAGCTCTCACATCCATACATGACCACTGAAAACCATAGCCTTGACTAGACGGACCTTTGTTGGCAAAGAAATGTCTCTGCTTTTTAATATGCTGTCTAGGTTGGTCATAGCTTTTCTTCCAAGGAGCAAGCATCTTTTAATTTCACGGCTGCAGCCACCATCTGCAGTGATTTGGGACCCTAAGAAAATAGTCTGTCACTGTTTCCATTGTTTCCCCGTCTATTTGCCATGAAGTGATGGGACTGGATGCCATGATCTTCATATGTTGAATGTTGAGTTTTAAGCCAGCTTTCTCACTCTCCTCTTTCACTTTCATCAGGAGGCTCTTTAGTTCCTTTTCAGTTTCTGCCATAAGGGTGATGCCATCTGTATATCTGAGGTTATTGATATTTCTCCTGGCAATCTTGATTCCAGCTTGTGCTTCATCCAGCCTGGCATTTCACATTATATACTCTGCATATAAGTTAAATAAGCAGGGTAAGAGTATACAGCTTTGACGTACTCCTTTCCTAATTTGGAACCAGCCTGTTGTTCCATGTTCCAAATATTAATATAAATTAATATATATATATTTAAATAAAAATAAACTGCCACCAGGCCTGCCTGCCTTCCCTCAGGGGTCAGATATGCTTTGAGGACTGATGGCTCTCCCAGCCTCCCTAGCTCCTCCCCATTTTGCACACAGGCGTTGGCCTAATAAACCTCTACACATATAAATAAGCCTCAAAAGGGCTAGGTCGGCACAGCCCCACAGCTGCTGAGTGGTGAGTGGCTGGCTGGATTCAGGCCAGCTCATACTCATTCCTCTGCCACCTTCTATGACACACTTACAAGTGTCCAGGATGAACCCAGAGCCGGCTGCCTGGTTTTCTTTAACCATGCACATGCCAGGGCTCCTTAGCACTCCTTCTGCTGCCTCTCACTTCCCCTTAGGGGGGCTGATTCTGCAATTGCAGGAAACTCTGAGAGCCTGCCTGCTGCTTCTCACTTTTCCCAGGGACCCCAGTGGAGGAGAAAGCCTGTGCGGGTTTATTTCCTCCTCAGAATGAATCTTCCAGTCTGTTTTACATCTGCTCCTCAGTTTCAGTTCTTATTTTGCCCAAGGTCTAAATAATTCTCTCTATAATGACAATGTTCAAAGGCTTTTGAGCTTTACATAGTCCCTGTAACCTGCAAGTAAATGAAATATGAAGCAATTCTGCAGATGGAATAAACACCCTATGTAGAAAGAAGAGCAAGTTTCCTGAGCAGCTGTATAGACTATTTCCTAAACCGAGTCAAGTCTTATAGTCAAGAGATAGAGGGGCTCCTTATCCACAGGGATCCTGAATCTGTGGCTTATTCTCCCTTTTCCCCCAGTCCCAGTCTATTCAGAGTGGGTGCCATGAAAATATTTTTAGTGTGAAAAAAAAGTGATTATCCTTAGTGGGGACATTTTATAAGTTCAGATTTTCTCCTGACTGGTTTTTGGAAAGTGAAGTGAACTCACTCAGTCGTGTCTGACTCTTTGCAACCCTGTGGACTGTAGCCCACCAGGCTCCTACGTCCATGGGATTCTCCAGGCAAGAATACTGGAGTGGGTTGCCATTTCCTTCTCCAGGGTGTCTTCCCGACCCAGGGATCGAACCCAGGTCTCCCACATTGCAGCCAGATGCTTTAATCTCTGAGCCACCTACGTTATTAGCCATCACAGTAATAAAAATGATAAGAGGCCATTCTTCCTGCTCCCAGAAATCTAGTAAAAGATCACTGAACCCATGTCTCAAATCTAATCAATTCTAGATGGCCCTGGCTGCTGTCTCAAGGCTCCAGGCCGAGGAAAGAAATGTGATCATGTTTAAAGACGTTGGTGTTAGGAGGTGGGAGGACATCTGTACTAGAACTACATTGTACGTGGACATACTGAGCCCAGCCTTTTTGAGCTTATTCTCTTATCTACCCAGAGTATCACAAATACTTTTCTGCAGGGCTGCCCATTCTGACAGATGACATTAGCCCTTGATCATTCAGGCAAATTATTATCTATTCTAAGGAATCCAGCTGTGACCTAGAAGAAACAGTAGACATGGAGGAGCTTGCTGTTACCAGAATGCTGACAAACCAGAAAGGAGAGGGCACCAGGCCCGCATAATCAACGCCCAGAATCATATTCCACAGTTCCCACGCACGGACTCCCTAGGAATCATGCTGCTCAGGCCCAGGCCCATTCCCCACCTGTCTTTGCTATCTCAGTCCTATCTATCCTTTAAAGCCCACCTCCTCCGTGAAGCCTTCTGTGGCTGCCTCATTCCATGCTGATCTCTAGGCCCACCTCTTGGGTCTCAAAGGGCTTTGAGCTTGTTCTATACAAAAAGTCCTCACCACTGGACCACCAGGGAATTCCCATGCAGCAGAGTACTTATTCTATGAAGCCCTGCCTTTTACAGCTACATTTGTGTAACATTTGTAACAATAACACAATTGCAGCTTCTTAGAAATAGCTAGAACTTTTGTGTTCTCCTCAATTCCAGGCATACAGCAAATACATACTTGTTGGCTTGGTTATGTGGTAAGAACTTAGTAAGTGACTTGATTTGGCATACAACAGGTGTTCCATAAACACCTATTGGTTTAGTTTATAGAAAATATTCAATAAATGCTTACTAGTTTGGTGCACAATAGCCAACAGTAGTTGGCTTGATCTAAGAGGATTTTGTGGGGCTCCTCTTTGTTGAGGACTAGCTAAGCCGACTTGGATACCAGCCAACTCTGGGAAACTGTGTTGGATTTTGAAATTCAACTAGGACAAGAGAGGTCCTTGAGGTAGGCCAAAGTGAAGAGTGAGCTGGTGGGAAGAAGCCAAGCTAAGTTCTTGAGTGTGACTCAGAGGCAAGGCCTAAAGAGCCCAGGTAAAAAGGTCAGGTCCCAAAAGTCATCTTCCAATAATTTCCAACAGCACCTCCCCGGAAGCCTTCCCTGACTACACCATCTGAAACAGCCGTCCCCTGTCCCGTCCATTTCCAGTGCACTGCCCTATTGCTTTACTGCTGAGCATTCTCACTGCTTGGTGTTGTCAACTTCACTAGCATCTCCCCCCGACACTTGGTGTCTCTCCCACCTCCCCACTAGCAAGGAAACCCCAGAGAGAGTTCCTTGTTTATCAGCACCTGCCTTGTTCACCAAAATAACCCCATGGGGGAGAATGGATACTTGCATATGCATGGCTGAGTCCCTTTGCTGTCCCCCTGAAACTATCACAACATTCTTAATCAGCTATACTCCATTATGAAATAAAGAGTTAAAAAAAAAAAAAAAACCAACAACCCCATTGCTAGAGGAGTGACAGCATATAGTAGGTACTCAATAAATATACCTCGAACGAATGACTCAGCGGCTGAACTGAGCTGAATGAATGACTAAATGAACTGAGAGAAACCAAAAGAAAGGAATTCAACTAGAAGGTGGGAACAATCAAAGATGGCCTTTGGCTATAAATGCCCATGAATCTGTGTTGCCACCTTCTTGTGTGGCACTGTAGAAGCCCGAAACAGCAGTGGCCACTTATCTTAAAGGATCAGAGAGGGTGAAGGCAGAGAAGGTCAGCCTATCCGTTTAACTTTTGTTCTTGTCTTGTTCAGTCTCTCTGTTGTGTCCAACTCTTTGTAACCCCATGGACTGCAGCACACCAGGCTCCTCTGTCCCTCACTGTCTCCCAGAGCTTGTCCAAACTCATGTCCATTGAGTCAATGATGCCAACCAACCTCATCCTCTCTTGTCTCCTTCTCCTCCTGCCTTCAATCTTTCCCAGCATCAGGGTCTTTTCCAATGCATCAGCTCTTCGCAAAAGGTGGCCAAAGTATTGGAGCTTTAGTGTTAGCATCAATCCTTCTAATGAATGTTTAGGATTGATTTCCTTTAGGATTGTTAGAGGATAGGACATTTGTTCTACCTCCCAACAATAAGATTATAAAATCACTCCCTGGTCTTATTCTTGGCAAGCCCCTTAGGATACTTTCTAGTGGATAATATGAATACATCTCACAAAGCACATCATTCTTGCTTTATTATACAAGTATTATATTTAGATTACTATTTAGCTGGATGAAGCACAAGCTGGAATCAAGATGCTGGGGGAAATATTAATAACCTCAGATATGCATATGACACGACCCTTATGGCAGAAAGCGAAGAGGAATTAAAGAGCCTCTTGATGAAGGTGAAAGAGGAGAGTGATAAAGTTGGCTTAAAACTCAACATTCAAAAAATGAAGATCATGGTACCCGGTCCCATCACTTCATGGCAAATTGATGGGGAAACAATGGAAACGGTGACAGATTTTATTTTCTCAAAATCACTGTGGACAGTGACTGTAGCCATGGAATTAAAAGATGCCAGTTCCTTGGGAAAAAAGCTATGACCAACCTAGACAGCATATTAAAAAGCAGAGACAGCAGTTTGCTGACAAAGGTCTGTAGAGTCAAAACTACAATTTTTCCAGTAGTCATGTATGGATGTGAGAGTTGGACCATAAAGAAGGCTGAACAGCGAAGAATTAATGCTTTTAAACTGTGGTGTTGGAAAAGACTCTTGAGAGTCCCTTGGACTGCAAGAAGATCCAACCAATCCATCCAAAAGGAGATCATTCCTGAGTGTTCATTGGAAGGACTGATGCTGAAGCTCTAATACTTTGGCCACCTGATGCAGAGTCAACTCATTGGAAAAGACCCTAATGCTGGGAAAGATTGAAGGCAGGAGGAGAAGGGGACGACAGAGGATGAGGTAGTTGGATGGCATCATCGACTTAATGGACATGAGTTCTAGCAAGTTCTGGGAGATGGTGAAGGACAGGGAATCCTCGTGTGCTGAAGTCCATGGGGTCACAAAGAGCCAGATACGACTGAGCAACTGAACAAAAACAAAATTCAGCATATGTTCATTCCCCTCCCATTCCTACTGTGGTGGCGTATACTTTCCTTCCCCACTGATGTTGGGCTTTGCTCTGTGGCCTGCTTTAGCCAATGGCATGTTGTTGACATTATGTAAGCAGAGGCTTTGTACATGCTCTATGGTTTGGCTTGTGTCATAGGCGCTGGTGATCTGGAGGGAGAGGCAAGTCCAGAATAACTGCTGTCCCTTAAGCCAGAGTCCCAAAGTGAAGACAGGTGGAGCAGCCCTCAATCCAACCTGCAGTGAGAAGCAGGCCCAGGTGACCTGCAGCCTGAGACAGAGCAGCCCTGCCAAACCCCATCTCCATCAGTCAAATTGCAGTTGACCTGCTGACCCGTGAGTGTGAGACTGAATCCTTGTGTTATAAGCCTACTGAGTTTTGGGACTGATCTCTTTTGCAGTATTATTGTGGCAATAGCTGGTAGATGTATAACACATGCCCACTCTAGGAAAAGAATGAGAAGACTTAAATAGGGAAAATTATAAAACATCCATGGCCCCATTACCCAGAACAAGCTCTGCCAGCACTGTATACAGCGCTCCACTGTTTTTCTGTGTTTCACAGTAATGAGGGCCTACCGTGCACATCTTTTGGTAACGTGCTTTTTCATACCAGTATGTCCTGAGCATCTTTTTAAGGCCATATGTACTGCAGTGTTGCCTCATCACTCCTTCCAAACAACCCTCTAAGGCAGGCTCAGAGAGGCAACTTGATTTGCCCAAAGTCACACCTCTGGGAATCAGCCAAGTTCTGTGCAACTCCAGGTTCAGTGCTCTTTCCTCCAGGCAGGCTCTCTCTTGGGACCTCATTAGCATTTTTGGCACCTGGCAAGATCAGCTCCTTCCCCAACGAGAACAAAACAAAACTTTTATCTTATCTGGAAGGAGAACACAAGTTACCCTGATTCACATGATCTCGGGGCTGCTGCAGAGTCCTGTTGCCAGCCTCCCACATCTGATCCTAGGTGGTAGCAGGGTTTCATTTCTGCTTTTGGGTGGACAGAGACCAGGGCAGGTGGTCAGGAAGTATTTTCCGATGGAGCCTTTAGCAGGCCAGCAGGTTTCTAGTTTCTTCTGGGGGATAAACAAAGCTCTTGGGGGGTTCTTGTCAGCAGGAATGGAGCAGAGGATAAGTTCAACTCCTGTAGAAGGGCCAGCCTGGGAGCTATTGGCACAAACCTAGGAAAATCAGGGAGAGAGCCTGTGTTCCAGACTCTGCACTCCAGCTTTATCAGAAAAACTCCAGAGGGTGAAGAAAGGAGCACAGAATGACTGAATCAGGAGTGAAGAGCAGGAACTCGGAGGTGAAAGGCCTGCCTCCTACTGTATGGTCTCAGTTTTCTCATCTGTCAAATGGTCATGGAATTATGTCCCTCCTGCCCCCATGAAGCAGGGCTGTGGGTGAAGTCATGAATAGGAAAGGGCTGTGGAAGCACAGCGGGGAGCTTGAGCTCAGAATCCTAAGGGGCAGCGTCCACCAGCCAAGCAGAGGAGACAGGGTACTGGGGTCTTTACTCCGCAAAGGGCAGCTGGGAGAGAAGGAGCCTGGATTTGGGGAGCTAAAGATGGAAATAGGTAGATCCTACAGAGTCCCTGAAAGTTTGCAGAAATTAGGCCCCAGTCTTAGCTTCTCCTGAGACCAGGGTCTTCTCTGGAGAAATATCTCTATTTGTATTTTCCTCAAGTTGATTTTCAGGCTGCAGCTGTGCAAAGAGAAGGAACGAAGGAAGGGAAAAGAAAAGGAAAGGAAAGAAAAGGAAAGCAGCTTTCATTTTGTGGACTGGGGCCACTGTGGGGGATGGGAAGGGGTATCTGAGGTCATCAGATGGGGGCTGAGGTAGGAGATAGATGGGCTCCAGGTTGGACATTTACAACCAGCCAGCCTCCTGTTTGCATTTCCTGAGGCAAGAGATAGGTGGGCTCCAGCTGAGGAATTTACAACCAGCCCCCGGGTTGCTCTTAGAAATGGAAGTAACAGAAACAGGGTAGATAGCCAGTGTTTGTCTCTTGTAAACATCTCAAGGGAATAATCACATCAAGGACAACGAGGCAAAAACCATGTCTGAGTAAAGGATAAGGAAGACACTACACAAGCGCAGAAAAGCTCCTTGGAGTAAAAAGGAGATGATGCAAGGCCATAATGAGTCTTGCTCCTCCCAGAAGCCTTCACTTTTAAGTTCCATCTTGGCTGAGGGGTGTGTGCGCTCCTCCTGGGAGGGTCCCAGGGTAAGTCAAGTGTGGAAAAAGAAACCAGATAATTGGCCTCTAGGAAGACAAAGATCTGGAAGAACTGGCCCATGTAAACGACTTGGCCCCTCTTTACTGTGCTCCTCCTCACTGGGGGGTCACCCCCACCCTTTCTCTTTAGGCGTGCATCTCTGCCTTGCTTCTATCTCAACTAAACAAACTATTTCTCTAAGCGCTCTCCCACTTGTCCCTGTGCTATGTCTCCAATGATGAACTTTGTACCTGCATTTACAGTTTCTGCACCTGTGATAAATGCATTTTTCACTGAGGACAAAGAGCCAGGGAAAGTTAGCTTCTAGCCTCTAGCCCTTGCTGGTTCGGTGGCTAGGATTCCTAGTTTTCAGGCAGGCTACACAGGTTCAATTCCTGGGTAGGGAATTAAGATCTCGCGTCATGCCACCATTCTCTGCTACCTCTCCGAGATCAGGGCCGCTCTGGACTCAGACCCTAGAGATCAGAAGCCTTGGTGCAAACACAGCCTTGGTAGGGAACCCCCTGGGCACAGTGGCTCTGATGGCAATGACAGCAAGCCCCTGGGTGGGTGAGGGGCACAGATTAGCTTGTTTAGTGAAGGGCCTCCTTCCTGCCCCCTCCCTTCATCAAGTCCAGCCTCTTTATAGGATAAGGAAGAGATGGGGAGTCCAGAGGCAGACGCAGTGCAGGAGGAAAAGCACCAGCTTTGGAGCCAGAGAGAACTGAACAGAAAGTCTAACTGTGTGACTTTGAGTAATTTATAGAGCCTCTCTGGGTCTCAATTTCTTCAGTAGTAAAAGAGTGAAAATACTTTTTTAAAATATCCATAAAATATCTCACACAGTGTCTGGCATGTACTAAGTAACAAGGCTTGCCCAGAGAATTAGTGGCAGAGTCAGGCCTAGAGCCCAATCCCTGAACCCACTCCACACCCTAGCCTTGCCTCTCTGATCTCCTCGCCAGTAGCCAGGAGCAGCGATGACTGCTGCAGCCTGAGTCCACAGGGGAACTGCCAGGAACACTCTCAACCTCTGGGAGTCAGCTTACCAAGCCTGCCTCTCTCTGAGGTCTGAAGACAGTAACTTCACTCTTCCTCTGGGCTGGAAGCAGCTCTCAACCTGCAGGGGAGGGCTCCCCAGGGGCAGTGCTCCCGCTAGGCCCCAGGAAGCTGTGGGGAATATGCCAACAGGAGCCTGTCCTAGTGGCTGCTCCCCAGAACAACCACCCCCACAGACCCAGCTCTCAACAGCTCTGCCGTCAGAATCAACAGGGAAGAGGGCCCCTTTCAGAGAGCTCCACCTGGGGACCCCAAGCCTCAGCCAAGCTTGAGAGGACCCTGCAGGGGCCCAAGTTATAGCTGGGGGTGACCCCACTGCCTGCTGGGAAGCCTCTTTCTACCTCTCCCACCTGTGTGTAATTCTTTCATCTCTGAATGCAAGCCACTGAAAGGCATTTATCTCCTTCCTTCATTTGCCCAACCACTAGAGGATGGAGATCATCCATCTTTAGTGTGATCCCCCAGCCCCTGGCACAGAGCTAGGACTCATGGAACTCCGAACATGGTATTGAGATGAGGGGAGAGATGTTGAGTTGAATTCTTTGGGGGTTCTAGTATGTGCATGCTCAGTTGCTTCTGTCCTGTCTCTTTGTGACCCTATTGCCTGTAGCCCTCTGTCCATGAGAGTCTCCAGACAAGAATACTGGAGTGGGTTTCCATGCCCTCCTCCAGGGAATCTTCGCTACTCAGGGCCTAGGGATTCTCAAAGGTGCCCAAATGAGTAAGGATCAAAATGAATAAGGAGAAAGTGCAAGATATTTGAGCTGTTCAAGCTATACTTTGATCCACTTGCTCATATAGATTCCAGTACTTTAAAGAAAAAGCAACATGGATGCAATTATTCAAGGAAAAGTGTATTATTCAATGGGATTTTGTTTTGCATTATAATTATAATAAATGTTCAATGGGAAATATATTTCACAAAATATACAAAAAGTACAAAAAGGAAATGAAGTTCTGCTTCATTCATATAAGTTCTGCTTATGTATATACGTACACAATGAACACAGACAGTGCTTACTTAGGCAAAATGCATATAATGTCACCGTTAATATTTCAGCATGTAGACTCACAGTCACTTGCTAAGTAGAGAGGTTTTTTTTTTTCAAAATTGTACATTTAGACACATTTCCCAATCTGAAGTCGGCCCCCTGAGGCTCTTAGTTATGCGCCTCCTGGGGGCAAAAATAGGAGGGAGATTTCTGCAATTAGGAATCCAGCCTTCTTTGGGTTTTGAACTGCAGACCTGCAATGGCTCCATGGGTTTGTGGCTGGGGTCAGAGGACAGGGGACATCCAGGCACTTATAGGTAAGGGAGTGACAAGTAGGGAAGATGGCCTCCCAGAAAGGAGGAAAGGGAGTTCTCAGTTATTTATTTAACACCATATATGCGCCAGCCCTGCTCCCATCCCCTTTCCTCACATCTCACCTCATGCAGACTCTGTTGGTTGGTCCCAGCACCTTTCTAACTGACCCTGTCAACACAGCGCTCTGAGCAGACGCTGCGGGTTATTACAGTTGACACCTGAGTTGCCAGACTCTTTCAGTGTATTGCCTATTTCAGTGCTCACAGCAGCCCGTTATTAAAGTGGTGTTCCCATTTTACCGTGAGGAAGTCAAGGCTCAGAGTGATTAGGTCACTTCCCCCAAAGCATTTGGGGTAAAAGTGCAGAGCCAAGATTCAAACACTGTCTATCAGAATCCAAGCCAGAACCCCCCCATCTCTCCTCAGGTCTGGACACCTCCAGCAGCACAGTTTCCTGGTAGCTCCACAGTGCTTTGACAAGATCCCCTTCCTTCTATTCCTATGTGGCTGTGGTCTAGTTGCCAAGTTGTGTCTGACTCTCGAAAGCCCATGGACTATAACCCGCCAGGCTTCTCTGCCCATGGGAATTCCCAGACAAGACTACTGGTGTGGGTTGCCATTTCCTTCTCTAGAGGATCTTCCTGACCCAGGGATCGAACCCAGGTCTCCTGCATTTCAGACGGATTCTTTACCCACTGAGCTACCAGAGAAACCCCATTCCTGGTATCCATTTCTATACCCCTCGATTAATCCCAGGCCTAACCCTGGGGAGTCAGGCATCTGTAAGTCATGCTCCTCACACTGAAGCTGCCAAGGAGTCTCCCCAACCCCCATCACCACTGTCTGCCCTCCTCCTACCCTGAAGGATTAGGAAGCTGTGCAGAAACCACAGACAAGCTGGGGATGGGTGGGGCAGAGCTATTCCAGAGCTGCCACATCTTTTTCTTGACCTCTTGCCTGGCCTGGAGCCAATCAGACTGAGAAAGTAGGGAAGGAGGCCCTTGGGAACTTTCCAGTGATACTTAGAGGGAAATGCCTCAGCTTTAAAGGAAATTTCCCAAAGAAAGAGTTCAATCAAACCAACTTTATTTAGGAAAATCCATTTCCTTGCCTTTCCAGCTCCTGTATGAAAGTGTTAGTTGCTCAGTTGTGTCTGACTCTTTGCTACCCCATGAACTGTAGCCTGCCAGGCTCCTCTGTTCCTGGGGATTTTCCAGGCAAGAATACTGGAGTGGGTTGCCATGCCCTCTTCTAGGGAATCTTCCTGACCCAGGGATTGAACCCACATCTCCTGTGTCTCCTGCATGGCAGGCAGATTTTTTACCCGCTGAGCCATTTCTGCTGCTGCTGCTAAGTTGCTTCAGTCGTGTCTGACTCTGTGCGACCCCATAGACGGCAGCCCACCAGGCTCCCCCATCCCTGGGATTCTCCAGGCAAGAAGACTGGAGTGGGTTGCCATTTCCTTCTCCAATGCATGAAAGTGAAAAGTGAAAGTGAAGTCGCTCAGTCGTGTCCTACTCTTAGTGACCCCCATGGACTGCAGCCTACCAGGCTCCTCTGTCCACGGGATTTTCCAGGCAAGAGTACTGGAGTGGGATGCCATTGCCTTCTCCTTGCTAAGCCATTAGGGAAGCCCAAAAGGCAAATGAGATATCAGGGAAAGATATTTGCATGTGACAGATGAGGAGGTAATGTCCTTTTTACTGACTGTTTTTTCAAACCCGTTAGAAGGTGAGTATCCAAGATAAGAGACAGAGTTGAATAGACAATTCACACAAGAAGTTACAAATTACCAATAAACATATGAATATACACTCAACCTGATAATCAATCAAACAATTTAAAGAGAGATACTATTTTTTGAAATATCTTATTAGCTAAGATGAAAAAGTTTTTAAATGCCTAGGGTGGGCATGGATGTGCAGAAACATACTCCTGGTCGGGAATATAAATTAGAATAAACTTTAGAAGAGCAGATGGGCAGTTTATTGCAAAATGCTTTCTTCACTTTGACTCCGAAATGATATCCAAGAATTTATCTGGGGAATCAATTGAAAAAGAAATCCAAGATGTAAAAGAATTTTCACAACAGTGCCAACTATAAGAGTTAAAAACGTGGACGTTTTAATTTTAATGTTAAATATTGATAGAGTATGGTAAATAACATTATGTTATTTCCAAACAATGAAGTGTTTTTCACGCATTAAAGATTATGTCAGGAGTTCCCCTGGTGGTTCAGTGGCTAGGACTCTGTGCTCCCAAGTCAGGAGACCCAAGTTCAAACCCTGGTCAGGCAATTAGATCCCACACACTGTAACTAGAAGATTCTGTGTGCCACGACTAAGACTTGGAGTAGTCAAATAATTTTTTTTTAAAGTTATATCAGCAAAGAGTGTTTGTTGATATGGAAAAGTATGTGCATTATTGCATTTTAAAAATATAATAAAACATTATGACAGAGTGAGCTTATTTTTGTTATTTGTTGAAAATTCTAAAATATTCCTAGTGTCTAGATCTGAGTAGAGCTATTGTGAAGAGCTGGGGGGATTTTGTTGGCTTTTCTGTTTTCCAAATTTTCTTTCTTGAGTATCCTGACTTTTAAATAAGAAAAATCTTCCCAATAAAAAAAATTAACCCAAAACTATAAAACTCCTATAGGAAAACATAGGCAAAACTCTCTGACATAAATCACAGCAGGATCCTCTATGACCCACCTCCCAGAGTAAAGGAAATAAAAGCAAAAATAACCAAATGGGACCTAATTAAACTTAAAAGCTTTTGCACAATGAAGGAAGCTATAAGCAAGGTGAAAAGAGAGCCTTCAGAATGGGAGAAAATAATAGGAAATGAAGCAAATGACAAAGAATTAATCTCGAAAATATACAAGCAGCTCATGCAGCTCAATTCCAGAAAAATAAATGACCCAATCAAAAAATAGGTCAAAGAACTAAACAGACATTTCTCCAAAGACATACAGATGGCTGACAAACACATGAAAAGATGCTCAACATCACTTATCAGAGAAATGCAAATCAAATCCACAATGAGGTACCAGCTCATGCCAGTCAGAATGGCTGCTATCAAAAAGTCTACAAACAATAAATGCTGGAGAGGGTGCTGAGAAAAGGGAACCCTCTTACACTGTTGGTGGGAATGCAGACTAGTACAGCCACTATGGAGAACAGTGTGGAGATTCCTTAAAAAACAGGAAAAGAACTGCAATACAACCCAGTATCCCACTGCTGGGTATACAAACCAAGGAAACCAGAATTGAAAGAGACACATATACCCCAGTTTTCATCACAGCACTGTTTACAATAGCCAGGACACAGAAGCAACCTAGATGTCCATTGGCAGACAAATGGATAGAAAGCTGTGGTACATATACACAATGGAATATTACTCAGCTATTAAAAAGAATGCATTTGAACTAGTTCTAATGAGATGTATGAAACTGGAGCCCGTTATACAGAGTGAAGTCAGTGAGAAAGAAAAACACTAATATAGTATATTAACGCATATATATGGAACTTAAAAAGATCATAACTATGACCCTATATGCAAGACAGCAAAAGAGACACATATGTAAAGAACAGACTTTTGGACTCTGTGGGAGAAGGTGAGGGTGGGATGATTTGAGAGACTAGCATTGAAACATGTATATTACCATATGTGAAATAGATCGCCAGCCCAGGTTCAATGCATGAGACAGGGCACTCAGGGCCGGTGTACTGGGATGATCCTGAGGGATGGGATGCGGAGGGAGGTGGGAGAGGGGTTCAGGATGGGAGACACATGTACACCCATGGCTGATTCATGTCAATGTATGACAAAAACCACTACAATATTGTAAAGTAATTAGCCTCCAATTAAAATAAAGGAATTAATATTAAAAAATTCATAGAACAACTTTAAGAAAAAGCCCTATTCCAGCCTTTCACACTCTTACCCTTCAGGATGAATTAGCACATGGCTGTTCAACAGTGGTCAGAGTACTAGGCTGGAAACCGGGGTCAGCCCAAGACTGGTCAAGGCCCTTCGCATCCCAGAAGGTTTTCAAGCCCAGGTTCTTGGGGACGTAGCAAGAGCTTGGCGGAGAAGGCAATGGCAACCCACTCCAGTACTCTTGCCTGGAGAATTCCATGGGCGGAGGAGCCTGGTGGGCTGCTGTCTATGGGATCACACAGAATCAGACACGACAGAAGCGACTTAGCAGCAGCAGCAGCAGCAAGAGCTTGGAGAACTGGAGAAGACAAGCCTTCAGTAAGAGCTGCTACCAGCTCCACTGCATACTCTGAATGGGAACCAGCCTTGTGGCCTGAACCTGCTGACAGGAGAGGGGCTGGCTGCTGACTCATCCTATGTCTCCATAAGCCCAGGAAATTGTTTCACTGGATCTGTGGGTAGAAATTGGGATTTGAATTTCAATGAGATTTTTTAAAATTACATCTTGATTATCACTAACCTCTGTCTGAAATCTAACATCTTGTTTGATTATGAGTGCAGGCAATAAACCCCAGCAATACTAATAAGATCTGTGACTTTGTCATTAATACAGACCATAGATATTTTCTTAGTACATTGCTATTCCTTGCAAGTGTCTCAAGATACAATTTATACTCATCATTCATTTCAAAATTCTTACAGCTATTATGCTAGATTTTGTTATTAAAAGTTTGAATAAGGAAACATTGATTATATTACATACAGTAAAAATAACTTATATAACCATATATTGGTAATATTGATTTCCTTTATAATCCTCTGTATTTTAGTTTACCTCTTTAAAAACATCATTCTGAGAAGGGGCCATAATCTTCACGAGACTACCAAAGGGGCTGTGTGACAAGAAAGGTGATGATCCCCTGCTATAAGCCCAGGGCTTTGAAACAGAAGGAAGGGAGACTCTTCTAGTTAGACTGATTCTTCCTACTCCCCCACACTGGCTCACAAAGGCAGCCAGGCTTCTAATAGTTCCAACAGAACATTGTGATCTGCTACTGATTGACCTTGAACCCCTATAAAACACTTTCCAAATAGCCCAGACTGAAGGTGAGTATCCCTCATTCCCGGGTGACATTCTCAACAGTAAGTAAAATCAGCAATAATGATATAATTCAAGATGCTGCAAATGCAGGTCAGGTTCCAGAGAGTGAGTGAGCGAGTGAGTGAGTGTGTGTGTGTGTGTGTGTATGTGTCTGTCTGTCTGTCTGTCTGTCTTATCCTTGTGAGGATAAGTCCCATTTTGTAAAGGAAAAGAGTGAGGTCCAAAGAGGTAAAGTGACATGCCCAATTCTCATTTAGTAAGTAGCAGAGCTGGGATTTGAACCTAAACATTTTGACTCTATATCCAGCAGCCCTCGAGTTCTTTTGCTCCCTTCTCACTCTGCCTATGCCTTGGGATCCATGACTATAGCAAATGTAAGCTCTGGCTTTGTCTTGGCCTTTCCAAGGTTGAAGCCCTGCCTCTACTTTAAATTCAAAGAACATTCTAGAGTTGGTCTTCATCTGTGTCAGAAATTCCATCTGTGGAGTCTAATACCTGCTGTTTTTACCAGCTATCCTCTCTTCTCTCTTTTCTTTGGGGAACTGCTTCTTCCCATTCCACATGTCCAGGAGAAACTGTCCATCCCAGTGCCCTACAGCCAAGGATGGGCGTCTGACCCAAGCTTAGCCAATCAGATGCTCTCTCTGGGGAATTTTGTGTAGGGGGACTTACTGACGGGAAGCTGATGACCATTCTGAGGCCAGCACCCCAAACCACTGAGGTCCAGATCACCCCTGTGCTCTCTGGTTCTGATTCTTCTCAAGTCTGATTTCATTATTTTCTTTTGCTTTAATTATGCAATAAACCAGCAATGCCTTTTTCCCTTTAAGTTAGCACCAGGACTGGAAAAGGTCAGTTTTCATTCCAATCCCAAAGAAAGGCAATGTCAAAGAATGCTCAAACTACAGCACAATTGCACTCATCTCACACTCTAGTAAAGTAATGCTTAAAATTCTCCAAGCCAGGCTTCAGCAATACGTGAACCGTGAACTTCCAGATATTCAAGCTGGTTTTAGAAAAGGCAGAAGAACCAGACATCAAATTGCCAACATCTGTTGGATCATCAAAAAAGCAAGAGAGTTCCAGAAAAACATCTATTTCTGCTTTATTGACTATGCCAAAGCCTTTGACTGTGTGGATCACAATAAACTGTGGAAAATTCTGAAAGAGATGGGAATACCAGACCACCTGACCTGCCTCTTGAGAAACCTGTATGCAGGTCAGGAAGCAACAGTTAGGACTGGACATGGAACAACAGACTGGTTCCAAATATGAAAAGGAGTACATCAAGGCTGTATATTGTCACCTTGCTTATTTAACTTATATGCAGAGCACATCATGAGAAACACTGGGCTGGAGGAAGCAAAAGCTGGAATCAAGATTGCTGGGAGAAATATCAATAACCTCAGATATGCAGATGACACCACCCTTATGGCAGAAAGTGAAGAAGAACTAAAGAGCCTCTTGATGAAAGTGAAAGAGGAGAGTGAAAAGGTTGGCTTAAAGCTCAACATTCAGAAAACGAAGATCATGGCATCTGGTCCCATCACTTCATGGCAAATAGATGGGGAAACAGTGGAAACAGTGTCAGACTTTATTTTTTTGGGCCCCCAAATCACTGCGGATGCTGATTGCAGCCATGAAATTAAAAGACACTTACTCCTTGGAAGGAAAGTTATGACCAACCTAGATAGCATATTAAAAAGCAGAGACATTACTTTGCCAACAAAGTTCTGTCTAGTCAAGGCTATGGTTTTTCCCGTGGTCATGTATGGATGTGAGAGTTGGACTATGAAGAAAGCTGAGCACCGAAGAATTGATGCTTTTGAACTGTGGTGCTGGAGAAGACTCTTGAGAGTCCCTTGGACTGCAAGGAGATCCATCCAGTCCATTCTGAAGGAGATCAATCCTGGGTGTTCATTGGAAGGACTGATGCTAAAGCTGAAACTCCAATACTTTGGCCACCTCATGCAACGAGTTGACTCACTGGAAAAGACTCTGATGCTGGGAGGGATTGGGGGCGGGAGGAGAAGCGGATGACAGAGAATGAGATGGCTGGATGGCATCATCGACTTGATGGACATGAGCTGGTGATGGACAGGGAGGCCTGGCATGCTGTGACTCATGGGGTCGCAAAGAGTCGGACACGACTGAGTGACTGAACTGAACTGAACTGAGTGGTTAAATTCTGCACTTACGATGCAGGGTGAGTGGGTTCGATCCCTAGTCAGGGAACTAAGATTTCACATGCCACATGATGTGGCCAAAACAAACAAAAACCAAGAAAACATTACATAATAATCTGACTTTGAACAAACAAATGCAGTGCACCAGCTGTAGGCCAGACTGTCCAAGTGGAAAACCAAAAATAAACCTTGAGATTCTTCTTCTAAAAGAAACAGAGGCTTGCAGAGGTGACAAGGCAGGCTTCATTTACCCGTCTAGGGCTTAAATACAGGTGTTCCCACTCCCCATGCATTGTAGTTTCCACTCCAGGAAGGAAGGGGGGTCAGATTTAGGTGATGGTGCCCAGCCTTCCCCTCCTCACAGCCAGGGGACACCTCCATGGGCCACCCCTGACCACACTCCTCATTACAACAAGTCACCCCAGCATTGATACCAAATGTATCTATTGCCTCTGGGTGTTAGGATGGCCAGCTTTCCCTTGTTTCAAAAAACTCTTAGAGGAAAACACAGGTAGAACACTCTCTGACATAAATCACAGCAAGATCCTCTATGACCCACTTCCCAGAGTAATGGAAATAAAAACAAAAATAAACAAATGGGACCTAATTAAACTTGAAAGCTTTTGTGCAACGAAGGAAACTATAAGCAAGGTGAAAAGACAGTCCTCAGAATGGAAGAAAATAATAGCAAACAAAACAGCTGACAAATACTTAATCTCCAAAATATACAAACAGCTCATGTACCTCAATACCAGAAAAACGAAAAACCCAATCAAAAAGTGGGCAAAAGACCTAAACAGACATTATTCCAAAGAAGACATCCGTCTGTTCCGTTCAGTCCGTTCCATTCAGTCGCTCAGTCGTGTCTGACTCTTTGCAACCCCGTGGACTGTAGCCTACCAGGCTTTTCCGTCCATGGGATTCTCCAGGCAAGAATACTGGAGTGGGTTACCATTTCCTTCTCCAGGGGATCTTCCCGACCCAGGGATTGAACCCGGGTCTCCCGCATTGGAGGCAGACGCTTTAACCTCTGAGCCACCAGGGAAGCCCAAAGAAGACATACAGATGGCTAATAAACACAAGAAAAGATGCTCAGCGTCACTCATTATTATTGTTGCTGTTCACCTGTCAAGTCATGTCTGACTTTTTGCAACCCCATGGACTGTAGATGCCAGGCTTCCCTGTCCCTCACCATCTCCTGGAATCTGTCCAAGTTTATGTTCCTTCACTCATTATTAGAGAAATGCAAGTCAGACCCACAATGAGGTGTCATTTCACACCCATCAGAGTGACCCTCGTCAAAAAGTCTACAAATAATAAACGCTGGAGAGGGCATGGAAAATGTTGTAGCCACGTGTTCCAGGAAACAAACTCACTCAGAAGGACAGTGCAGATAGTGGAGTGCAGTTTATTACACCGGCGGGCCCAAGGCAGAGTCTTCTCTTAGCCAAAGACCCCGACCAGTTTTTGTGAAAACCTTATATACCCTAAGTGTACTTGCTCAAACCCACCTCCCCAAATTCCTTGAAACTACTCTGGACAAGGTAAAAGAGAGATTCGATCAAAGTTAACCCATGATTCATGTATCACAAGACTAGATAAACATTGGACATTTATCAATAGGACTGTGGTCATATCTCGATAAACATAATGGAATTTACGACTTTGTTCTGTTATAGAGATAATTAGCATATTCTTTTAGGCAACGCAGAGTCCAAGTCCAAGTCCTGAGGCTCTTTTATCCGGGGGTTCTGGTTTCCCATTGGTATGCCACTTCTATAGACACCAGGCACAAAATTCAGAGTCCATTGGGAGGGTGACCATGCGTGTAGCCTAATGTTCATAGCCTGGCCTAAGATGGAGTCCAGCTCTGTTTCCTCCTTCAAAAAAAGGGAACTCTCTTACACTGTTGGTGGGAATGCAAACTAGCACAGCCGCTATGGAGAAAACAGTGTGGAGATTCCTTAAAAAACTGGGACTAGAACTGCCATATGACCCAGCAATATCACTAATGGGCATATACCCCAAGAAAACCAGAATTGAAAAAGATACATGTACCCCAATATCCTAAAAGATGATGCTGTTAAAATGCTGCACTCAATATGCCAGCAAATTTGGAAAACTTCAGCAGTGGCCACAGGACTGGAAAAGGTCAGTTTTCATTCCAATCCCAAAGAAAGGCAATGCCAAAGAATGTTCAAACTACCTCACAATTGCACTTCTCACAGTACACATGTACTGGAGAAGGGAATGGCAAACTACTTCAGTATTTTTGCCTTGAGAACCCCATGAACAGTATGAAAAGGCAAAAAGATAGGACACTGAAAGATGAACTCCCTAGGTCGGTAGGTGCCCAATATGCCACTGGAGAAGAGTGGAGAAATGAAAAGATTAACAGACGGAGCCAAAGCAAAAACAACATGCAGTTGTGGATGTGACTGGTGATGGAATTAAAGTCCAATGCTGTAAAGAACAATATTGCATAGGAACCTGGAATGTTAGTCCATGAATCAAGGTAAATTGGAAGTGGTCAAACAAGAGATGGCAAGAGTCAACATTGACATTTTAGGAATCAGTGAACTAAAGTGGACTGGAATGGGAGAATTTATTTCAGATAACCATTGTATCTACTACTGTGGGCAAGAATCTCTTAGAAGAAATGGAATAGCAGTCTAGTCAACAGAAGAGTCTGAAATGCAGTACTTGGGTGCATTCTCAAAAATGACAGAATGATCTCTGTTCATTTCCGAAGCAAGCCATTCAATATCACAGTAATCCAAGTCTATGCCCCAATCAGTAGCTGGGGCATAGTAGCTGAAGTTGAACGGTTCTATGAAGACCTACAAGACCTTCTAGAACTAACACCCAAAAAAGATATCCTTTTTACCATAGGGGACTGGAATGCAAAAGTGAGAAGTCAAGAAATACCTGGAGTAACAGGCAAACTTAGCCTTGGAGTACAGAATGAAGCAGGGCAAAGGCTAATAGAGTTTTGCCAGGAGAACTCATCGGTCATATAGCAAACACCCTCTTCCAACAACACAAGAGAAGACTCTACACATGGATATCACCAGTGGTCAATGCTGAAATCAGATTGATTATATTCTTTGCAGTCAAAGATGGAGAAGCTCTATACAGTCATCAAAAACAAGACGGGGAGCTGACTGTGGCTCAGATCCTGAACTCCTTATTGCAAAATTCATGCTTAAATTGAAGAAAAGTGGAAAAACCACTAGATCATTCAGGTATGACCTAAATAAAATCCCTTATGATTATACAGTGGAAGTGAGAAATAGATTCAAAGGATTAGATCTGATAGAATGCCTGAAGAACTATGGATGGAGGTTTGTGACATTGTATAGGAGGCAGGGATCAAAACCATCCCCAAGTAAAAGATATAAGGTGAAATGGTTGTCTGAGGAGGCCTTACAAATAGCTGAGAAAAGAAGAGAAGCTAAAGGCAAAGGAGAAAAGGAAAGATATACCCATTTGAATGCAGAGTTCCAAAGAATAGCAAGGAGAGATAAGAAAGCCTTCCTCAGGGATCAGTGCAAAGAAATAGAGGAAAACAACAGAATGGGAAAGACTAGAGATCTCTTCAAGAAAATTAGAGATACCAAGGGAACATTTTATGCAAAGATGAGCACAATAAAGGACAGAAATGGTATGGACCTAACAGAAGCAGAAGATATTAAGAAGAGGTGGCAAGAATACACAGGAGAACTATACAGAAAAGATCTTCATGACCCAGATAATCACAATGGTGTGATCACTCACGTAGAGCCAGACATCCTGGTATGTGAAGTCAAGTGGGCCTTAGGAAGCATCACTATGAACAAAACCAGTGGAGGTGATGGAATTCCAATTGAGCTATTTCAAATCCTAAAAGATGATGCTGTGAAAGTGCTGCACTCAATATGCCAGCAAATTTGGAAAACTCAGCAGTGGCCACAGGACTGGAAAAGGTCAGTTTTCATTCTAATCCCAAAGGTAATGCCAAAGAATGCTCAAACTACTGCACAATTGCACTCATCTCACACGCTGACAAAGTAATGCTCAAAATTCTTCAAGTGAGGGCTTCAACAGTACGTGAATCATGAAATTCCAGATTTTCAAGTTGGATTTAGAAAAGGCAGAGGAACCAGAGATCAAATTGCCAACATCTGTTGGATCATTGAAAAAGGAAGAGAGTTCAAGGAAAACATCTACTTCTGCTTTATTGACTACACCAAAGCCTTTGACTGTGTGGATCACAAAAAACTGTGGAAAATTATGAAAGACATGGAAAATCCAGACCACCTTACTTGCCTCCTGAGAAATCTGTATGCAGGTCAAGAAGCAACAGTTAGAACCAGACATGGAACAACAGACTGGTTCCAAATTGGGAAAGGAGTATGTCAAGGCTGTATATTGTCATCCTGCTTATTTAACTTATATGCAGAGTACATCATGAGAAATGCCGGACTGGATGAAGCACAAACTGGAATCAAGATTGCTGGGAGAAAAATCAATAACCTCAGATACGCAGATGACACCACCTTTGTGGCAGAAAGCGAAGAAGAACTAAAGAGCCTCTTGATGGATGTAAAGAACAGACTTTTGGACTTGGTAGGAGAAGGTGAAGGTGGAATGATTTGAGAGAATAGCATTGAAACATGTATATTATCATATGTGAAATAGATCGCCTGTCCAGGTTCTATGAATGAGACAGGGTGCTCAGGGTTGGTGCACTGGGATGATCCCGAGGGATGGGATGGGGAGGGAGGTGGGAGGGGGCTTCAGGATGGGGAACACATACCCATGGCTGATTCATGTGAATGTATGGCAAAAACCATAACAATATTGTAATTAGCCTCCAATTAAAATAAATAATAAATTTTAAAAATTAAAAAAATAAAATAAAATTTTTAAATGTTTAAAAAATAAAAGAGCCTCTTGATGCAAGTGAAAGAGGAGAGTGAAAAAGTTGGCTTAAAATTCAACATTCAAAAAACTAAGATCATAGCATCTAGTCCCATCACTTCATGGAAAATAGATGAAGAAACAATGGAAACAGTGACAGACTTTATTTTTCTGGGCTCCAAAATCACTGCAGTTGGTGACTGCAGCCATGAAATTAAAAGATGCTTGCTCCTTGGAAGAAAAGCTATGACCAACCTAGATAGTATATTAAAAATCAGAGACATTACTTTGCTGACAAAGGTCCATCTGGTCAAAGATATGGTTTTTCAAGTAGTCATGTATAGATGTGAGACTTGGACTATAAAGAAAGTTGAGTGCTGAAGAATTGATGTATTTGAACTGTGGTGTTGGAGAAGACTCTTGAGAGTCACTTGGACTGCAAGGAGATCAAGTCAGTCAATCCTAAAGGAAATCAGTCCTGAATGTTCATTGGAAGGACTGATGCTGAAACTCCAATACTTTGGCTCTCTGATGCAAAGAACTGACTCATTGGAAAAATCCCTGATACTGGGAAAGCTTGAAGGCAGGAGGAGAAGGGGATGACAGAGGACGAGATGGTTAGATAGCATCACCAACTCGATGGACATGAGTTTGAGCATGGTCCAGGAATTGGTGATGGACAGGGAAGCCTGTCGTGCTGCAGTCCATGGGGTCACAAAGAATTGGACACGACTGAGCGACTGAACTGAACGGAACCCCAATATTCATTACAGCACTATTTTCAGTAGCTAGGACATGGAAGCAACCTAGATGTCCATCGGCAGATGAATGGACAGGATGTTAAGGTACATACACACGATGGAATATTTCTCAGCAATAAAAAGGAATGCATTTGAGTCAGTTCTAATGAGGTGGATGAATGTACAGCCTATTATACAGAGTAAAGTAAGAAAGAGAAAGACAAATACTGTATATTAAGGCATACATATGGAATCTAGAAAGAGGATACTGATGATTCTATGTACGTGGCAGCAAGGAGACACAGATGTAAGGAATAGACTTTTGGAATCAGTGGGAGAAGGAGAGGATGGGATGATTTGAGAGAATAGCATTGAAATATATACATTACTATATGTAAAGTAGATAACCAGTGTGAGTTTGACGCATGAAGCAGAGCAGGGCACCCAAAGCCGGTGCTCTGGGACAGCCTAAAGGGATGGGTGGAGAGGGCGGAGGGAGTGGGGTTCAGGATAGAGGGGACACATGTATATCTCAGGCCGTTTCATGTTGATGTATGGCAAAAACCATCACAACATTGTAATTATACTCCAATTAAAATAAAAATTTTTAAAACACTCAACTTTTACAATCAAAACAAAAATCTTCATTTACAAGAAAATACTCATTTCCTCTATGAAGCACCCACAGAACCTTGTCTGTTACTCGGGGATGATTTCACAACATTTGGATAATGGTTTACATACTTGGATTTTTCTTGCTCACTAGACTGTAATCACCTTGAGGATCAGAAGCGAAATCTTTTTTGGCATTGAGTTCTTCCAGTGCTTGCTAACAGCAGGCACCTGACAAATCTTTGCTGAATTAAAATGGAAAGTGGAGGACTTCCCTGGCAGTCTAGCAGTAAAGAGCCTGTGCTTCCAATGCAGGGGACACAGGTTCAATCCCTGGTTGGGGAACTAGGATTCCCACATGCTTTTTGGAGGGGTCAAAAGAATAATAAAATGGGAATGAAGGGCTACTGGGCTCTGTTTTGCTCTTGGTGTAATAGGGAGGGCATGGAATGTGCAGCATTGCCAAGATCCCCAGTGCAAGGCTCTCCTGGCCCACAAAATGCTACAGGACAAAAGCATTTTAGAGTCAATTAAAATTGCTCAGCTCCCAGCTGACACCAAAGGAAAATGACTTAATGTACTAATTCACGGTAGAGTGTTAATGGCCTGCTCAGGATTGCTTGGTATGAGCTCAAGTGGCAGACCTGGCTGGGAGAGCAATGCAGTAATGTCTAGGAAGTTGAAGATATTCACATCCTTGGGCCTACACATTCCATGTCTGAGAAAATACACTAGAGACACATCCATACATGGGTACAGGGAAACATCATAACCAGAACGTACAGTGTGGCAGTGTTGGTAATAATAAAAAGCATCCATCAACAGGAGAAGGGCTGAATTGTGGTTAAGTTCAGGTAATGGAACACTATAAAGAAACTGATATCAATAAACGAGAGCCACATGTATCCATATGAGTTAACCCCAAAATATAAGATTGAATTAAAAAAAAAAAGCAAAAGGAAATATATGATAGTACACCAAAAAGTTGAGAAATCTGCAAAACAATATAATCTTTCAGTTCAGTTCAGTTCAGTTCAGTCGCTCAGTCGTGTCCGACTCTTAGCGACCCCATGAACCACAACACGAAAGGCCTCCCTGTCCATCACCAACTCCCGGAGTTCATTCAAACTCACATCCATCGAGTCAGTGATGCCATCCAGCCACCTCATTCTCTGTCGTCCCCGTCTCCTCCTACCCCCAATTGCTCCCAGCTTCAGAGTCTTTTCCAGTGAGTCAACTCGTCGCATGAGGTGGCCAAAGTATTGGAGTTTTAGCTTTAGCATAAGCCCTTCCAATGAACGCCCAGGACTGATCTTCTCATTACATTCTTACAAACTAGATCTCATTCCCATATTTGTGATTGAAGAGGCAACTTCAGTGTTAAGCATATAAAACCACTTAAACTAGTTGGACTTGATAGATTATTTAAGTTTTCCTTGCTTTAAAGTCATTTCAGACTTACATCTTGTCTCCTTAGATTGCAGGACTACCGACATTTTAAAATTGTTAGTAGTTTTATATTTGTTTTATGTGACTTATGAAAAAAATATAATCTTTATGGATACATAAATATGTTTGTAAAAGCATACAGCTATGTATGGATTGATATATACTATATTCATGACAGTGGTTCCTATGGAAAGGTGGGAGGGTGAGGAGGGGGTTTGGGAGGGTCCACAAGAGGCCTTAACTGTATCTGCAATTTTCTTTAATGGAAGAGGGAAGCATCTGGGGTAAATATGTAACAGTAAGATGTGACTGAACTGGGTGGTAAGTATATAACTCATTTTATTTTCCTTTTTTATGTGAGTGTTTAACATACTTAATAATAAAAATAAATTTAACTTATAAAAAGGAAAAAACTGAGTCCTCCTTGAGAGATACAGAATTAACCCACCACATACTGTGCTGCGTGGCTTGCAGGATCTTAGCTCCCCAACCAGGGACTGAACCCAGGCTCTTGAAAGTGAAAGCACCCCGTCCTAACCACTGGATCACCAAGGAATGCTATGCTCCATTTTAACTTCTTTTGACAGAAAACAAGTCTTCTCATTGTTTTGAATTAAACCTTCTCTTACTTGTTGCCTAAAGCAAGGCCTAAAGTGTATGGACATTTAAACTTGCTGAGCTTCAGTTTAATCATTTGCAAAGTGGGAATAATAATGAAGCCTTTGTAGGTTTATTGGGGATTAAATGAAATAACAATGCAAAATGCATAGCACACAGTACAGATGAATAAACGCTATCATTCTTCTGATCCTACCCAGGCACAAGCTAGGATGTATCATCCTAATCTCTTTGAGGTCTTAGCTCATTATTTTTTTAATTGTGGTAAAACATACATAATATTTGAGCTTCCCTGGTAGCTCAGCTGGTAAAGAATCTGCCTGCAAAACAGGAGACCCCGGTTTAATTCCTGAGTCTGGAAGATCTGCTGGAGAAGGGATAGGCTACCCACTACAGTATTCTTGGGCTTCCGTTGTGGCTCAGCTGGTAAAGAATCTGCCTGTAATGCGGGAGACTTGGGTTGGATCCTTCTTCGGAAGATCCCCTGGAGAAGGAACGGCTACCCACTGCAGTATTCTGGCCAGAATTCTGGCCTGTAGTCCATGGGGTCACAAAAGAGTTTGACACGACTGAGCGACTTTCACTTTCACACATAATATTTAACATTTTTATCATTTTTAAGTGTATTTCAGGGCATTAAGTACATTCACATTGTTATGCAACCATTACCACCATCCATCTCCACAGTTTTTCCATCATTTTAATTGAAATGAAAAATGGGAATGAAGACCCACTAGGCTGCTGTTTTGCTCCTGGTGTGGTGGTGGGTAGGGGAGGTGGACTGGTCAGCAGTGCCAGTGTCTCCTGTCTGAAACTCTGTACCCATTAAACGGTATCCCCTTTCCCCCTGGTAACCACTATTGTACTTTGTCTCTATGAATTTGACTAATCTAGAAACCTCGTATAGGTGGAATCTTACCTTTGTCTTTCTGTTTCTGGCCTATTTCTCTTAGCATAACATATTCAAGGTTCATTTATGCATCAGAATTCCATTCCTTTTTTAGGCTGAATCATATTTCATTGTATGTATTTATCACATTTTGTTTACCCATTTGGGTTGTTTCCACTATTTGGATATTGTGAATAATGTGCCTTCATTAGCTTTATAACCAAAATGTGCATAGCACTTTCAAAATTATAAAGCGTATCAATTTACATGGGATAATTTGATGCAGGCAGAGTAGATTTCCTTACTACATTTTATTGAGAGTCAGACAGGTCACACGACCGGCTCAAGGTCTAACAACTTGTAGAACTTGAACTTAATTCTCATATAAAATAGAGGCTGTGCTCAACATCTAAGATTCTATGATTCTGTTAGTGACCTTGACCTCTCTAAAAGAAGTAGTTTGTGGTAAATTTCAGGCCTCCTGGCAGTCTCAACTTCGAAGTTCCTTATGACTATGGCCTGTGTCTTCCTGTATCTTGTGTTTGACAGGCAGAGGAGGGTGGATGTTTGGTAAACATTTGACAAGAGTCTGTTGTCAACCACTTGGGCTTGCAAGGACCTGCCTTTGAGGCCACCAGCCAGAGGGCTGCCAGTCATACCCAGATCCATGTGGCTGCAGGAAGTGTTGCCCCTCCACTCTTGCCAGAGTCAGGTCCCTGGGCTCCTACCATCCTCTGAAATGGACTCCTGGATTTTTCTCTAAAATCTCGGGTTTATGGCTCTGCTGGCAGTGTATCCACTGACTGCGGGGCTGGGGAAAGAAGAAGGCTCTTACTTCCTCTTGGGAAGGCATTGGAAATCCTACCCATCCTCTGACCTAATTCAAGTCCCCTTCCTTCTTTCAGCCTTTCCTGCCCCCACTACACTTTCTCTACCTCTCCCCCTTCCCCCCAATAAGACCTGCTGAAGCTGCTCCAGATGACCTCAACTCCCCACTGAAATCTCTCTCTTAACAGCTTTATGAAATGCAATTTATATAAATTCACTCATTTTACATGCACAATTCAATGGGTTTTAGTGTATTCAATGATATGTGTAATCACGACCACAGTCGTGCTTTCACAGTTTTGCCACAGCAAAGAGAAACACCGCACACTTTAGCTGTCACCACCCCCCCATCCCACTCACTCCCCACAGGCCGTAAGCCATCATGTTTTTGTCTCTACAGATTTGTCTGTCTTGAATATTTCATATAAGCAGAATCATATAACATATGGTCTTTTGTGCCTGACTTTCTTTACTTAGCATCACTTTTCCAAGTTCACCCATGTTGTGAGAATCTCTTTTATGCATGTGACTGTGTCTTCTTTCTTGGGCTACACTGTAACACCTTGAGGTCAGGGCCACCTTTCCTGTTGCTTTTCTCCTGCTCCCAAACCAGTACCCAGGACAGTGCTAAGCACTCAAACCCAGTCTCTTCTGGGATGTTGGGGGAATTGCTTTAGGGGGTCTGATTTTGTTGTCCTCTGTGGGCCAAGACAGTGAGTGGGCAAGGGGGCAGTTCAAATCTACACCAGGTTTGCCAGAAATAGGATCTTCAGCATCCAAGACGCTAGTTACCTCCTGCCCCACAACGTTTAATGGCTCATTGTGGCTTCAATGGCTTCAATAAAGCCCTAAACAGGATTGACCTAAAATTCTTGTTGTTGTTCAGTTGCTAAGTCATGTCTGACTCCTTGCGACCCCATGGATTGCAGCACGCCAGTCTTCCTGGGCCATCACCAACTCCCAGAGTTTGCTCAAACTCATGTCCATCAAGTGACATCCACCTATCTCATCCTCTGTCATCCCCTTCTCCTGACTTCAATCTTTCCCAGCATCAGGGTTTTTTCCAACGAGTCAGTTCTTTGCATCAGGTGGCCAAAGTATTAGAGCTTCAGCTTCAGCATCAGTTTTTGCAATGAATGTTCAGGATTGATTTCCTTTAGGATTGGCTGGTTTGATCTCTTTGAAGTCCAAAGGACTCTCAAGAGTCTTCTCTAGCACCACAGTTCGAAAGCATCAGTTCTTGGCCTGGATTTAAAACTTTTGGGGAGGGTGAGAATTCTAGTTTTATATCATATCTAACCACCTTTGAGTCACGGGAGATTTTCGCCTTTGCTCAAGGAGCCTCTGCTCAGCCTGCTCCTCTCCCTGGAATACCCTTCCCCGCTCTCTCCCTGTGTCTTGTTGGAGACCTACCAGATGGTGAGAAAGCTTGGCCCAGCAGAAAGTATGGAGGCCTGGGTTTGATTCCTGACTCAGTCGTTTAGTAGCTGAAACCTTAGACACGTTTTTAAATTTCTTCGTGTCTCAGTGTCCTTCTCTGTAAAGCGGAGCTACCAGTAGCTACATCACATGGCTTTTACCAAGCCCTGGAGCTGACATATGTGAAGTGCTCAAACTGGTAGGTACTCAGTGGTTTTAACTCTTCCCCTGTCAGATGTGAGCTCCTCCAAGGAAACATCTAAGCTGCCCTTATTAAAAAAAAAAAGGAAAAAAAAAATTTTTTTTTAAATATGTGTCTAAAAACACCCAAATCATAAGTATATGGTTCAATTTAATTTTCAAAATCAGAACACACCTATGTAATCAGCCCCAGATCAATTCCCCAAAGTCCCCTTAAGTTCCTTCCGGTCACCACTATCCCCTCCCTGACTTCGGACACCACAGATGAGGGTAGTCTGTTTGGGGCTTTATATAAATGGGATCCAACATCATGTTTACCCTTACTTTTCAGGAGCCTCCGCCACCTCCAGCTCTCAGAGAATGTTTCTAAGCCTTGGCCTGAAGTGTGACAGTCTGTCCATGGGCTCCCAGAGGCAGGGGTGGAAACTTATTTTTCTTCTGACTCTCAGGGCTGCTCGTAGGGTTAATCGGACAGAGAAGGCAGGAGGTCCAAGTTTTTTGGTGGATTTTTCTGGGCCCCACCCGTGATGAGAAAAAACAAGTCTTTACTCAGTGGTAATGCAACCCCCCACCCAACCCAGCTGCTGTGGTTTCCCAAAGGATGCATTCCCCCTTTTCTCTCTTTTTTTGACCCCTGCTCCACTTCCTTTCTTTAGAGGACTTCCTCCCTCTTGGGCCAGGCCTCATTAACCCTCGTTAACCTCCTCTGAGGGCCAGGCCCTGGGCAGGGGGCCCTGGGAAAGCTGCCCCCAGCTGTTTTCCATGACACTGGGTCCAGCCTGGGCATTCTGCTCTGAGGTTGGTTCGAGTATCGGGTTGAGGGGAGAAGGCCTCCAGGAAAGTGCAGGGTCAGGTCCTGTACTTGCCAGCTCTAGGGTCAGCTCTTGTCAATCCAGAAAGCCACAGAACCAGGGGCAGATCCCTGCAGGGCTTCCTCTGACCTTCCACCTGTCCACACGAGGCCCCAGGAGGTGGAGCCTCCCCCTCCCCAACAGAACCTGGGATTAATACCAATAGCAGAGACCTTCTAAACCTGATGAAAACTCTGAAATGTTAGGTTGTATTTTTAGATATCATCTTAATTTGTTATTGTTGTTTGTTTTAAATTTTAACTTTGAAGGTTCATCAAACCATTGCTTTTTTCCTTCTCTTTTTTTCTCTCTCCCCGTCCTCCCTCCCCCACTGCCCCTCCTTCCTTCTCAGTCTGTCTTTTTGGCCCCATTCCATAATGCATCCCCACATTTTACTCCTACCCTCCTCCTCCACCATCCCCATCACACAAAGAAGTCTAGAGCTGGCAAAGACTTACAAAATCCAGCTATTTTATAGACAGGAAGACTAAGGTGGAGAGAAGAGAGACCTACTCAAGAACTAGGTGTAGGGGCCAAGCCAAAGCAGAGCTCAGATCTCCACGTGGCTCAAGCAGTTGTGAGTGGTAGAGAAACACCACCTCATCTCCTCACCAGCTGAGTGATCTTGGGGAGCTCTCTTAACCTCTCTGAACCCAGAGTCTTCATCTGTGAAATGAAAATATCCACTTCAGTGGGGTTTTTGTGTTCTTTTTTTTTTTTTGAGGAGTCATGTGGTATGAGCATTTCCTTCAAAAGCTATAAAGATGGTGAGGGGTGGTGGCCAGACAGAACTCTGGCTTTTTCCTCTTCTTTAATATTTCATCTGCAAGTTATATTGGGAACACTGTGAATATTTTTTCCTCTTATATCTTTTAACTTTTATTAATGGTCTTGATTATTACACAGAAGTTTATAATTTGAATGTAGTTAACTGTGTCAATCCTTTAGCGTTTTTGTGTTTTGCCTAAGGTTAAAATCAAGAAACATTTAATAAATGACAGATTCCCCAGACAAATCACAGTAAAGGAAGGATAAATAGACCTTAAAATAGTGGGGGGGGGGTGGGAATCCCATAAATTGTCTCAGAATAAAAGAAATGCTGAGATGCCATTTTTTACATTATCAGATTAGCAAAAATTCTAAAGCTTGGTAACACATATTGGGTAAGCTGACGAGGAGCAAGTACTCTTATACTTTCCTGAGTAATAGTTGCTCAGTCGTGTTCGACTCTTTGCAACCCCATGGACTATACAGTCCATACAATTCTCCAGAATACTGGAGTGGGTAACTGTTCCCTTCTCCATGGGATCTTCCCAACCCCGGGATTGAACCCACGTCTCCCACATTGCAGGCAGATTCTTTATGCTCTGAGCCACCAGGGAAGCCCAAGGAAACTGGAGTAGGTAGCCTCTCTCTTCTCCAGGTGATCTTCCAGACCCAGGAATCAAACTGGGTTCTCCTCCATTGCAGGCAGATTCTTTACCAGCTGAGCAACCAGGGAAGCCAAAACACACTGTTGACAGTGGTGAGATTTGAACCCACACCCCCGAAGAGACTGGAGCCTAAATCCAGTGCCTTAGACTGCTTGGTCACACTACCACACACTTTAATGGGAGAAGTATAAACTGGTACAACCCTTACATAGGCCAATTTTGCAGTATTTGTAAAAACTTTTAATACACAGACCATTTGATCTAGCAATTATACTTCTAGTAACCTATCCTCAGATACTACACGTTTGAAATGCACAAGGTTATTCATTACAGCCTTGGTTGCAACAGCAAAGGAAACAACCTAAATATCATCATTGTTGTTCAGTTGCTAAGTCGTGTCCAACTCCTTTGTGGCCCCATGGATTGTAGCCTGCCAGGCTCCTCTGCCCATGAGATTTCTCTGGCACGAATACTGAAGTAGGTTGAAATCTCCTACTCCAGGGGATCTTCCCGATCCAGGTATCCAACCCGCATTGCCTGCATATTAGCATTTGTTACTTAATCTCAAATAACTGTAGTGAAGCTGGAATTCAACAGCTCCAGTTAGGGGAAGTGATAAAAATCTGTTTAATTCATACAGCAGACTATTATATAACCTCTTCCAACAACACAAGAGAAGACTCTACACATGGACATCACCAGATGATCAACACTGAAATCAGATTGATTATATTCCTTGCAGCCAAAGATGAAGAAGCTCTATACAGTCAGCAAAAACAAGACCGGGAGCTGACTGTGGCTCAGATCATGAACTCCTTATTGCCAAATTCAGACTGAAAAAGAAGAAAGTAGGGAAAACCACTAGACCATTCAGATATGACCTCAATCAAATTCCTTACGATTATACAGTGGAAGTGGGAAATAGATTTAAGGGACTAGATCTCATAGACAGAGTGCCTGATGAACTATGGATAGAGATTCCTGACATTGTACAGGAGACAGGGATCAAGACCATCCCCAAGAAAAAGAAATGCAAAAAAGCAAAATGGCTGTCTGAGGAGGCCTTACAAATCGCTGAGAAAAGGAGAGAAGTGGAAAAGCAAAGGAGAAGAGGAAAGATATACCCATTTGAATGCAGAGTTCCAAAGAATAGCAAGGAGAGATAAGAAAGCCTTCCTCAGTGATCAGTGCAAAGAAATAGAGGAAAACAACAGAATGGGAAAGACTAGAGATCTCTTCAAGAAAATCAGAGATACAAAGGGAACATTTCATGCAAAGATGGACTCATTAAAGGACAGAAATGGTATGGACCTAACAGAAGCAGAAGATATTGAGAAGAGGTGGCAAGAATACACAGAAGAACTGTACAAAAAAGATCTTCATGACCCAGATAACCACAATGGTGCGATCACTAGACATATAGAGCTGGATATCCTGGAATGTAAAGTCAAATGGGCCTTAGGAAGCATCACTACAAACAAAGCTAGTGGAGGTGATGGAATTTCAGTTGAGCTATTTGAAATCCTAAAAGATGATGCTGTGAAAGTGCTGCACTCAATATGCCAGCAAATTTGGAAAACTCAGCAGTGGCCACAGGACTGGAAAGGGTCAGTTTTCATTTCAATCCCTAAGAAAGGCAATGCCAAAGAATGCTCAAACTACCACACAATTACAGTCATCTCACACGTTAGTAGAGTAATGCTCAAAATTTTCCAAGCCAGGCTTCAAGAATACATGAACTGTGAACTTCCAGATGTTCAAGCTGGTTTTAGAAAAGGCAGAGGAACCAGAGATCAAATTGCCAACATCTGTTGGATCATTGAAAAAGGAAGAGAGTTCCAGAAAAACATCTATTTCTGCTTCATTGACTATGCCAAAGCCTTTGACTGTGTGGATCACAACAAGCTGTGGAAAATTCTTAAATAGATGGGAATACCAGATCACCTGACCTGCCTCTTGAGAAATCTGTATGCAGGTCAGGAAGCAACAATTAGAACTGGACATGGAACAACAGACTGGTTCCAAATAGGAAAAGGAATACATCAAGACTGTATACTGTCCCCCTGTTTATTTAACTTATAGGCAGAGTACATCATGAGAAATGCATGGCTGGAGGAAGCAAAAGCTGGAATCAAGATTGCTGGGAGAAATATCAATAACCTCAGATATGTAGATGACACCACCCTTATGGCAGAAAGTGAAGAAGAACTAAAGAGCCTCTTGATGAAAGTGAAAGACAAGAGTGGAAAAAGTTGGCTTAAAGCTCAACATTCAGAAAACCAAGATCATGGCATCCTGTCCCATCACTTCATGGCAAATAGATGGGGAAAGAGTGGAAACAGTGGCTGACTTTATTTTGGGGGGCTCCAAAATCACTGCAATGGTGATTGCAGTCATGCAATTAAAAGACGTTTATTCCTTGGAAGGAAAGTTATGACCAACCTAGAGAGCATATTGGAGAAGGCAATGGCAACCCACTCCAGTACTCTTGCCTGGAAAATCCCATGGACGGAGGAGCCATGGACTGTAGGCTACAATCCATGGATTCGCGAAGAGTCAGACATGATTGAGCAACTTCACTTTCACTTTTCACTTTCATGCATTGGAGAAGGAAAGGCCAACCCACTCCAGTATTCTTGCGGGAGAATCCTGGGGACAGAGGAGCCTGGTGGCTGCTGTCTATGGGGTCACACAGAGTCAGACACGACTGAAGTGACTTAGCAGCAGCAGCAGCAGACAGCATATTAAAAAGCAGAGACGTTACTTTGCCAACAAAGGTCTGTACAGTCAAGGCTATGGTTTTTTCAGTAGTCATGTATGGATGTGAGAGTTGTACTATAAAGAAAGCTGAGCACCAAAGAATTGATGCTTTTGAACTGTGGTGTTGGAGAAGACTCTTGATAATCCCTTGGACTGCAAGGAGATCCAACCAGTCCATCCTAAAGGAAATCAGTCCTGAGTGTTCATTGGAAGGACTGATTCTGAAGCTGAAACTCCAATACTTTGGTCACCTGATGTGAAGAACTGACTTATTTGAAAAGACATTGAATCTGGGAAAGATTGAAGGTGGGAGGAGAAGGGGAGGACAGAGGATGAGATGGTTGGACGGCATTACCGACTCAATGGACACAGGTTTGGGTAAACTCCGGGAGTTGATGATGGACAGGGAGGCCTGGTGTGCTGCAGTCCACAGGGTCACAAAGAGTCAGACACGACTGAGTCACTGAACTGATACAACTATAAGGAAGAATAAGGAAGCTTTTTATGAACTGATACGGGAAAAAAATCTCTATATTGTTATGTGAGAAAAAGGTGCCAAAGAGTATATATTATAAGCAATACTTTCACCTCTAAAGGCAACCAGACTTCCATGTCGCAGAAGGTTACTGTGGCTGGGAAATTGGGCACATGCCACCCTATCCCAAGAGTACTTGAAAGTGTACGGCCAGTGGTTTGGTATCATCATACATTCGGAGGTTAAGAACCCAACTTCCAAAGCAGAGATTACAAGAGCCACACCTCCCCAAATCCAAGAGGCTGAGCAACATTTGGAAAGAACCCAACACAGCCATCAGAAGCAACATGTTATTTTAGCTTCTGTTAAGTCAAATGAGCAAGATTACTTGAAAGTCAAGTAGCATAACACCTGGAAAGAAGTTTTTTGACAAACTTGTACAAATTAAGGAGGCCATGAAACTGTTCATCATTAACACTGATAAAAGACAAAATAAGTGACATTCACAAACCTCGTGAAACGACAATTTGAGATTGGCCATCAAAAATCAAATGATGTTTTACAGTAAGGATTGTGGCTGAGATATTCATATTCCTATTAAATCAACAGCTCTTTCTTGTTAATGTTTTTACTTGTGATTTACTTGTTGAGCATTTGCTAGACAACAGGAAACATATAATTTACTTTGCTACTTTAATTAAAATCTATTCCTTCTGCTTCTTTTGTTGCATGTATACATGGCATATCTTATCTGCATGTTAGCAAATAAAATATGGCTTAGATCAGTCACTTTATTCGTTTAAATGGCAATAGTCTTATTTAATAGAAGACTGCAAATACCTTTTTTTCTTGTAAAATTTATGATTAGACCTATGTGTATGCTTAGAAGCTCAGTCATATCTGACTCTTTGCAACCCTTTGAACTGTAGCCCACCAGGCTCCTCTGTCCATGGGATTTTTCAGGCAAGAATATTGGAGTGGGTTGCCATTTCCTCTTCCCAAGCCAGAGATTGAACCTGCGTCTCTTGCATTGCAGGCGGATTCTTTACCTGCTGGGCCATTAGACACAAAATTTTGAAATTGTATATGACAAAATAAAAATAATTTAGTAAAAATATAATGCAACCACTGTGTAAAAAGGGAAAAAGAATATATATCATATATCATATGATATATAAGAATATACATCTTATTTCTTTTATGTGTGCTCTTACATATGATCTTATATAGAGATGTTACATACATAACATTATATACACATGTATAGTCTCTAGATAGATTCACAAGTTACTAATAATAGTGAATACTTGCTGGGGAGTAGAGGATTTTTCTCTATATATCCTTCCATACTTAAAAATTTTTGAACCATGAGAATTCAAATTTACCAATTCAGAAAACCAAAAAACATAACTTTCAAGTAATGGAAGATTCCAGGAACTCAATCAAGAGTATCAAACCAGACGCTCAGGGATTAGACCTATATTTTTAGAGGTTCCCAGGAACCTCTTAGGGGAATCCTGTCTATCACAGATCCCCAAGAACTGAGCCTTAGAGCCAGGAATCAAGGGCCTGCGGCCTACACTGCGCCACCTGGTGGTCTTAGTCAGACACGATTCCAAGCATCCTTTGGAAAAAATCTCTGGGGATGCTCAGCAACTGCGGATGAGGGTACGGGGTAACAGCACTCTGTGCCCACAGGCTGGGTGAGGGCGGTTCCAATGGGCACATAGTCAGCCTCCAGGACTAGTTGTCTGGGTCCTGGTTTGGAATAAGACACAGTTTTCAGCATTCCATGGCTTCTGTGTCCCAAGGAGCCACCTAGAGGCAGCCTGCAGGAGCACAGAGCACATGGACTTGAAAGTCAGACCTGGGTTCAAACCCTGGCTCCACCACCTACTAGCCTTGCTATCTCTCTCTCTTTCTTGGTTGCACTGTGCGGCATGCAGGATCTTAGTTCCCCAACCAGCTATGGAACTTTCTATCAAGTAAGGAATCTAAACCACTGGACTGCCAGGGAATCCCAGTAGCTTTGTCATCTCATATGGATTCATTTCTCAGGTCCTCAGTTTTATAGCATCTGCATGTGGCAAGAACTTGATACTAATAAATGCTAATTATCTTCCCTTCAGTTACTTTTTGATAAATGTACTCTTCTAGAGTAGCCTGGCTCCTAGGAGCTTTCTGTGGCCACAGGACTGGGAGGGTTCAGCGCTGGGATGACTGAGAAATCTGTATGCTTGTAGCATTTCTAAACACTCTCCCTCCCTCCTTTGGCCTTCTTGCTTCTTTTACTGTTGTTGTCCAGTCACTAAGTCGTGTCCAGCTCTTTTGCGAGCTCATGGACTATAGCCCGCCAGGCTCTTCCGCCCATGGAATTCTCCAGGCAAGAATACTGGAGTGGGTTGCCATTTCTTTTGACAGGAGATCTTTCCGGCCCAGGGATTGAACCTAAGTCTCTTGCATTGGTGGGTAGATACTTTACCCGTGAGCCACCAGGGAAGCCTTCTTATTTAGCTACTAAGGAATAAATTCCAGGCTTGACTGAGGCAGTGAGGGAGCTCAGAAAGTGGCTACCACTTCCACAGGCAGGGTCAGACCCAGGTCCAGTCACCCCCTGGGGTATGGTGGCCTTGGTGCTCCATGGAGCACTTCTTCTAGGCAGGGAAGAAAGCCCACCCCCTGCCCTCAGGAAATGCATAGGCCTGGAGGAGAGCTAAATACAGCCAAAATCACAGTGAATGTGCAGGGCCTTTAGGGAACTCAGAGAGGCACTGATGAAATTACTAAGTTGACTATTTGCTCTTTGGGGTTATAACACTGTTTCCAGAAGCTTCTGATTAAATGCAACTAAAAAGCCCATTAACCTTTCACTCTCTAATTCAGACGTGCATCTCAGCTTCCCTGCTCAGTCTTCTCAAAGACGGCAGAACCTAGCAAAGAGAAGACACCAGGCTGAAAATGTCCTGTTTGAGGCTGTGAGCAGCAATGTCCAGAGAACAGGGTGAAGCAGCCTGAGTGGGTGATACCTGGGTTCAAAGCTGTCTGGCAGTTGAAAGATACCGCCCTGGCCAGAGGGAGAGCCTCACAAGAGAAACAGGGACATACTGAGGTCACCTGTGTCACTGTTCTGCCTTGGCTGTGCTCTGTACCCATGGCAGTAATGGGCCTCCAAGAAGTCAGATGTCAGGAGAACAAAATCCTGATCTTAAGTGTCACATGACTCACAGGTGAGGAAACAGGACCAGCAAGCAGAGGTACTTGGCGCATCCCCTGGGAATTAATGACCTGGAGCTTCAGCCTTCTCCCCACTCTGTGGCACTAGAACTTCGGAGTCAGACGAACTGGATTGGAACCTAAACTCTCCTGTTAGTCTACGCCTAGCTAGGCAGTCTTAGAAAAGTCATTTGCCTCTCTGAGCCTCTGTTTTTCCTCATCTGTAAAATGGAACCAAGAGCTCTTTTTCAGGATGGTTGTGAAGACTGAAGATAATATATGCAAGTCATCTGGCACGTCACAGGAACATGACAAATGGGCCCACTATTATCATTACTTCTCAAACTCAAACTGACCCCGGCACAGACAGGTAGGAAGAGGCTAGGCTGGCTTTGTGCTTGCTGATGGTCACGGGATAGTGTGGGGTTCTGGTTGAGTGGAAATCAGATTGTACCCTGTGGCCGGGCAGTGAGGTTTCCTAACTAACTCCAGCTTGTGGAGTATACCTGCCACGGTGCTCAGAGGCCTGGGAGGCATGACCCCTCTTTCACTTTAAGGCACCCACCAACCGCAGATTTTACCAGAGTGGGTGCCAGGGGCAGATGCACTCCAAAAAGTCTCCACCTTTCTCTTTTGCTCCAGTTTCCTCATTTATGTATTTGTTCTTATTCTTTTACTGTATGACATCAAGAAAAGTCATGACTGTTGTAGCAGCAACCACTTTTTGAGCACGGTATACTGGCTACTTACCCCATTAGCTCTTCTTTTTGTAAGCAGGTGACTCTTTTGTATATTTTTCAAAATATTTATTTACTTATTTGGCTGTGCCGGGTCTTAGTTGTGTACTCAGAATCTTTTAGTTCAGCATGCGAACTCCTAGTTGTGGCATGTGGGGTCTAGCTCCCTGACCAAGGATCAAACCTGGGCTCCCTGTACTGACAGCACAGTCTTAGCCACTGGGCCACCAGGGAAGTTCCTACCCTATTAGCTTTCACACATTTGTTCACTCAATTTCATCCTCATAGCAGCGCTTCAAGGAATATAGCGTTATTCCCATTTTATAAGAGGCAAAACTGAGGCTCAATTTCTTACTGAAAGTCATTCAACTAAGCTGGGATGAGCTGGGATTCAAATCTGGAGGCCTTGCCTGACTCCCAATCCAGTATTTTCATACCTGAGACTAGCAAACCTGCCCAGGTTTGAAGTTCTTCTCAGGGAAGAGGGGTAGATATGAGCAGGGACTGCAGAATTTGGAGGCTGCATCATGCCTGGCTCCTGGTCAGGTATGGGTGCATGTTGGGAGTGCGAGACCCATTCGAACTCCAGAGTTTGCTCAGGAGGCAACTCTGAATGTGTGGGGGGCATCCTAGCAGTGGAACTAGGTGAAGAGCACCGTCCAGCAGAAAAGGGTAAGAGATTGAGGGAGACGTTGGGTCCCTCCCAACATCTGTTTGCCTTCTCTTGGCAATGGCCTCAGTTCCCCCTACCAGTTTTGCAGGAAGCTATCTCTGCCCCAAGCTCTGAGACCCTGGGTCTCAGGCCAAAATAAATGCCCTAATCGCTCCCAGTCTGCATTACTGGTCCATGGATGAACACGAGGACCAGCAAGACACATGGAGTGGTTCTTTGAGATCTTTAGAAAAAACTGACCCATTTTTCTGAGCTATGGGTAACCTTTCTATCTTATGTTTTCACCTCAGGTCCTTGTTTTTAAAAACTCAGCTGAAGGGATTTAATGCAATCCCTATCAAATCACCCATGACATTTTTCACAGAACTAGAACAAATCCTAAAATTTATATGGAACCATAAAAAGACTCAGAGTTGCCTCAGAAAAGCAATTCAGAGAGAAAAGAACAAAGCAGGGGGCATAACTCTTCTAGACTACAAAGCTACAGTCATCAAAACAGCATGGTATTGGAACAAAAGACAGACATATGGATCATTGGAACAGAATCGAGTCCAGAAATAGACCCACACACCTACTGTCAATTAATCTTCGACAAATGAGGCAAGAATATATAATGGGTAAAAGTCTCATCAGCAAGCTGTACTGGGAAAATTGGACAGCTGCACAGAAGTCAGTGAAGTTAGAACACATCCTCACACCATAATAAACTCAAAATGGCTTGAAGACTTAAATGCAAGATTTGACACCATAAAACTCCTAAAAGAGAACATAGGCAAAGCACTCTGACATAAATCATACAAATGTTTTCTTAGGTCAGTCTCCAAAGGCAATAGAAATAAAAGGAAAAATAAACAAACAGGGCAAACTTATAAGCTTTTGTCAACAAAAGAAACGATCAACACGAAAAGACAACCTACAGAGTGGGAGAAAATATTTGCAAATGATGCAACTGACAAGGGCTTAATTTCCAAGATATACAAACAGCTCATACAACTCAACAACCAAAAACAAACAATCCAGCTGAAAAATGGGCAGAAGACCTAAATACATATTTCTCCAAAGAAGACATACAGATGACCAACAGGCACATGAAAGACGCCTAACATCGCTAATTATTAGAGAAATACAAATCAAAACTATAATAAGGTACCACCTCACACCAGTCAGAATGGCCATCATTAATAAGTCTACAAATACAAATGCTGGAGAGGGTGTGGAGAAAAGTGTAGTTTTCTACACTATTGGTAGAAATATAAGTTGGTACAGTGACTATGAAAAACAGTGCCAAAAAGCTAAAAATAGAGCTGCCATAGTATCCACTCCTGGCATCTATCAAAACAAAAAAACTAATTCAAAAAGATACACGCACCCCAATGTTCATAGCAGCACTATTTACAATAGCCAAGACATGGAAACAACCTAAATGTCAGTCAACAGATGAATGGATTAAAAAAAAGTGTGGTATGTATATACAATGGGATACAACTCAGCCATAAAAGAGAATGAAGTGATGCCATTTTGCAGCAACATGGATGCAACTAGAGATGATCATACTAAGTGAAATCAGTCCAAAAGAGAAAGCCAAATACCATATGATTTCACTCACATGTGGAATCTAAAATGTGACACCAGTGAACCTGTCTAGGTAACAGAAACAGACCACGGACACAGAGAACAGACTTGTGGTTGCCAAGGAGGAAGGGGGATGGGAGTAGGGGAGGGATAGATTGGGAGTTTGGGACTAGCAAGTGGAAACAATTATACAAAGAATGGGTAAACAAGGTCCACCTATAAAGCACAGGAAACTGTATTCACTATCTGTGATAAGCCATAATGGAAAAGAATATAAAAAGGAATGTGTATATATATATGTTCATGCACGTGAATCACTTTACTGTACAGCAGAAATTAATACCACATTGTAAATCTACCATACTTTGACTAAAGAAAAAATCCAACTGTAGGAGAAGAGGACTGCAATTCCTCACCCCCACCCCCAGAGGCCCCGGCCAAAGTGGTGAGAACCGAGCTGAGATCAGACTAGTGAAGTAACAGACACCACAGCCGCTCCCCCGACTCCTGACCCAGAAGAGTCAGCCAGGCGCCCAGGCCAGGGCACTGGGTATTTTCAGCCTCCAGCAGCATTAGCAGTGGCCTGGAGGCCTCAGCTATATTGTATTTCCTGTGATCGAGGCATCTGGCCAGCAACATGACCTAGGGGAGCCAGCCTTGTGCCCTTGCCGGACCAGGGCCCTGTCTCCCTTTCTGCTGGCCTCTGGAGCCAGACGGGACAGAGGCCTGGGAGACAGGCTCCTGGTACATGGGCACCAAATGGTAGCAAGAGGAACTGGCAGCTTCAGCTACCACCAAAGTTCTCAGGGATGGGCTTTGTGCCCCTCAGCAACCCCACCTTCAGCATTCACTCTGGAAGCATGCTGAGCAGTGCTTCCTTCTGGGCACTGTTTGTGGGGGTTGTGTGGATAAACCATCCCCGTTTGCCCTGGATGCCCCTGGTTTTAGCCCTGAGTCCCATGGTGGTTGATGGTCTCTTACCTTTCTCTAGCTGGAACTCCTCTCTGAAGATACAGAAACGGAAGTCCAGGAAAGGGAAGTCCCTGGCTCAGGTTCATGAAAAGCTAGAGGTGAGGGGCTGACACTGGAACCCAAATCTGCCTACCTCTTCCTGCCCCCTTCCCAGGGCAGGTGGCTTCCTGGCCCCCACTCAGGTGATTCAAATAGCCCTTCAACACTCTCCCTCCTCCAGACTCCGCCCACCTCACCTGACTCTCAGGGTTGTTTTCCTAAGCAGTGCATCTTAATCATCTGGAGGCCCTGGGCAAGCAGTCGGTGAGGCCCCACCCTCAGAGTTTCTGATTCAGCAGGTCTGGGCGGGGCTTGGTAATCTGCATTTCTAACAAGATGATGCTGATGCTGCTGGCCAGGGAACACCCTTTGAGAATCACTGATGTAAACCTCAGCTCTGATAAAGTCTTACAAAACCTCTGAGCCTCTCCATGGCCCATTGAATAAAGACCCAGGCCTGGATTCAAACCCCTCTGTGATTCAGCCCCCATCTCCCCGAAATCTCCCCGCCATACCAGGCTGCCACCCTGCCAGGCTACCCCATATCCTCAGGAGAGGCTCTGCTCTCTCCTGCCTCTGTGTCTTCTCTGAAGCTTCTCCTGGCCTGGACTCCACAGCCCCTCCACATACACAGCCCCGTCTTCCTTTAAGCCTGTTGCCAGTGTCACCTCCTCTGGATGCCTCCCAGGCCCCCCATCAGTCAGGACGAAGGACTCAGCCCGCATCTTGCAGCTTAGCCCCTATTTCCTCCTGCCTCGTGTAACAGCTGTTCTTGTCACTGGTCTGTGGATACCTTGAGGACACAGACTGCCTTTTTCATCTTTATCTACCTATTTGTTAAATGGATGGAACCCCAGAAGATAGAACCAGGACAACACTTGGAACTTCAGAGAGGCAGATTTGAACTCACCCTGAGAAAATCATGTAACAACGTGAACAGTTTGACACCAGTTCTTGAGGGTCCTGCCTGGAGATCGTGAACTCCCTGGCTTGTGGTCATCTTCAGTGGGGTTGGATGGGCATTTACAGTCGCTGAAGTCCCTGATTAGGCAGTACTGACCATTCAACCTCCTCCTCAGGCCCCTCTCTCTACAGGAGAAGTGGATCCCCACGAAACCCACTTCCCTGAAGTCCAGACCCACAAAGTCTCATGGGCCCGATGGACCTTGCCAGAAGTGAGGGATGGTAGAGACATGATGGTTGTCAGTGGCCTTCACAGTCTAAATACAAGAAGTGACCAATGGTGAGGGCCCTGCTGCGAGCCGGTGCCCCTTCCTGCCTTTGAATACCACCTCCTCAGAAGGACCAGGGCTTCCCTGGTGGCTCAGCGGTAAAGAATCTGCCTGCAATGCAGGAGACTTGGGTTCGATCCCTGGGTTGGGAAGATCCGGGAGTAGGAGACGGCAATCTGCTCCAGTATACTTGCCTGGAGAATCCCATGGACAGCAGAGCCTGGCGGGCTACAGTCCACAGGGTGAGGGACTTAGCACGTACACGTGTACAGAAGAACCAACCCCTCCTTGAGGCACACATACCCCCTTGCCTCACCTCACCCACGCCTGTGCCTGCAGCCTTGTGGACAGGAGGCACCCTATCTCTGGATAAGCTGGATATCTACAGGTTCACCCCCAGTCTGGGCTCCGAGGAAACAGTGCCCAGCTCCATGCCAGGCCTGTGTCAATTCTCAGAAGGTGTGTTTACTTTCCATGCCCTGCTAGGTACACACCACAAAGGCCTTTTTGCTTTTCTTCATCTGCTCTTGGAAAAGAACCTATGAAATAATTTCCAGTCAAGGAGTCGGTAACGTAGGCTTCCCATCCCTGCTAACCCTGGGGAAATTTTACTGTTTATATCAGACAGGCTTGAAAGACTCTCTTGATTGCATTGTGGCTAGGCATTCTATTGCGGTCTTCTTTGTTTATTTGTTGGTTGGGTGGACTGGGGAGGGAAGAGAAGGATTTCCCAGAGTCCAGACTCGTGGCCTGAGGGGACCTTCCAGGGTTAGCACTAGGAGTTTGGTGAGTTCTGGAGTTCGTATTGGTCAGAACCATCTGCCCTGGCTTCCTCCTCCATCAAGAAGTGGTCATCAATCAGTTGCAAAGCTGGCAGGTTGGTTATTGGAAGAGCCTGAGAAAGCCGTGACCCAGGGTACCCAGTTGGGGAACACCCAAGTCTCAGCTCGCCTCCTGCCAACCTCTAGGTCTTCTGAGCATTCTCATTTCTGCTCCTTCCTGGGGCTGGCTGAGGTCAGGACCTTCTGAGAGAATGCAGGGTCAGCCAACCCGTCTGAAATTTCCCCTCCGTGTGTGTGAAAGGAGATACGTCCAACTGTGGACACATAGAGCCCACATCCTTATGACTCAGCAGATGTGGCTGTCCTCAACTCTGTCCCCTGGAATGTCAAATAGACCAGCCTTGGAGGTCTGACAGCTTTAGGACAGATGCTACAAAGCCTGGGGCAGAGGCACTTCATCATGAGTCCTTTTTGACAATAGCCCAGACACCCAGATCCACCCACACAGAGACAGGTGCACACCCAGACACCCAGTCAGACACACACACACACAGAAACAAAGAGAAAACTCAGATACACCCAGTGATGCACACACATACATCCAAACATCCCAGAGACAGATGTACACACACAGATACCTTGAAACACCCAGAATACACACACATACTCACTCTTCCCAAACACTCAGCCAGAGTTCGATATGTTGTCTACGCCTGACCTTGAACACCTCCTCCAATCCCAGCAGGTGGCTGCTGGCTCTCCAGCAGGGCCCTCTGGGTCTCTGACCTGGAATCAGGGTTACGATGTCTAGAGGTGGGGAAAAATGGTAAACTCTTAATTCATCACACGACTAATTCAACACCCAGAGCAGTTTTACTCCTTCATCTGGTGACTTTCTAAAGTTCACCCGTGGGAAGGCACTGTTGTTGCTGTTGTTCAGTCACCAAGTTGTGTCTGATTCCCTGTGACCCCATGGACTGCAGCATGCCAGCTCCTCTGTCCTCCACTGTCTCCCAAAGTTTGCTCAAATTCATGTTCATTGAGTCGGTGATGCTGTCTAAACATCTCATCCTCTGCTGCCCTCTTCTCCTTTTGCCTTCAATCTTTCCCATCATCAGGGGATGACATAAGGATGAACAAACAGAACGCTAACCACTACTTTCTTTCCCCTCATCTTAGCAGAAGTTTACTCATCCTTATGGCCAGATGAACATCTGACCCTTAGTAGGCCTATTCGGTACCAATTTGTATTAAGCCAGTATGCTCTGTGGGACAGAATGTGGGGAGAGGGTGGCTGCTGGGTGCCTGGTTCTCAGGGCTCTGTTTTGGCTTCTTGCCAATGTGAGGTCCTGCAGCTTTCTTTGCCATCTTGGATCAACCAAGGAAAAACAAGCCATTCATTAATTCAATCCATAAATACTTATGAACACCCACAGGCACTATATACAGAACAGCAAACAGACCGACCATACTGCTCTCATAGAGCTTACGGCCCACAGGAGGAGGCAGACATCAAAAACTCAAGTAATTCTTAAAGAATATACTTGTTATAGACTGAATTGTGTCTTCCACCTCCCCTACAAACTCATGTGTCCTAACCCTCAGAACCTCAGAATGGGACTGTATTTGGATATAGGGCCTTCAGGTGGCGCTAGTGGTAAAGAACCTGTCTGCCAATGCAAGAGACTTGCCATGCAGGTTGGGAAGATCCCCTGGAGAAGGAAATGGCAACCCACTCCAGTATTCTTGCCTGGAGAATCCCATGGACAGAGGAGCCTGGCAGGCTACAGTCCATGGGGTTGCAAAGAGTCAGACACAACGGAAGTGACTGAGCTCGCATGCACGCACGCATGCCTTCAAAGAAGTGATCAAGTTAAACTGACCTGGGAGGGTGGGCCCTAACCCAGTACAACTGTTGACCTTACAAGAAGGGGATATACCGACACACAGAGACCAAGGATGCTCGTGTCCAGAGGAACAACCGTGGGAAGAGACAAGAAGAGGGCAGCTATCTACGGGCTGAGGACAGAGGCCCCAGAGGAAACCAATCCTACTGACACCTTGATATTGGACTTCCAGCCTCTCAAGCTGTGAGAAAATACATTTCTATTGTTTAAGCCACCTAGGCTATGATCTTGTAATGGCTGCCCTAGCAAATTAAAACAGCATCAAAAACAACAAAACAAGGAAGCAAAGTGGGGACCAAATAGTTTTGAGTCCTGCATTTACTTCTTCAAAGAGTTGTCACGCCCTTTGAGGTGAGCTACACAAGCCTTGAATGAAAAGGCAAAGCAGCAGTAAGCCTCGCTTTCAGCACCCTGCCTCCAGCAGAGCTCTTTTCCTACCTCCCGCCCCTCTAGCAGGCACCCTCCGGAGGGGTGGGCAGAAGGTGGCCAGCTGAGAGCCTTGGGCCCACATGCAGGAGCCCTTCCTGCTTCCTCCCCTGTTTAATAAACCACTGCCGAGTGTCTGTGCAGGATCAGGCATCACACAGGGGCGTCGGGGCAGAAGCGATGAGTGGGAGGTGAGCTAGGACCCCAGGACCCACCACCCAGAGTCCAGGGCACCAGTGTTGAGGACCACTGTCGCCATGGGTGTTCTGCTTTTACGTTTCTCAGAGCTGCTTCTTATGCCTACGGTCTCAGAGTACAACTAAGTTACGTAAATATCAAGTCCCTTATGTTTCCCAAGTTCTTCAAAATTGTCAAACCTCCCTTACAAAATGGGTCTCAACGAGGCACTCATGACAAATAACATTGCTATAATTATCACCAGTGCACAGATGAGAAAACTGAGGCCCAGAAATGGTGAAAGACAAGGCCAAGATCCAAAAGCTGAAAAGTGTCAGGGAATTAACCCAGGCCTTTCAGTTAAGAGGGGCTTCCCTGGTGGCTCAGAGGGTAAAGAATCTGCCTGTAATGCAAGAGACCTGGGTTCAATCCCCGGGTCAGTAAGATCCCTTGTGGAAGGCAATGGCTACTCACTCCAGTATTCTTGCCTGGGGAAGTACATGGACAGAGAAGCCTGTTGATCTACAGTCCATGGGGTCACAAAGAGTTGGACATGACTGAGAGACTAATACTTTTGGTTAAGAATTAAGAAAGGAAACTGAGGAAGACACAGAACTGGATTGCCTCTTCTCAATTCAAAATGAGCAGGGGAATGACCTGGATGGCTTTTCAAATCCTGCCCAGCCTCTGGAATTAAGCTCAGAGAGACAGGAAGGCACCAGAGTGTGAGTTGGCCAACAATGTAGCTGGGCTCAGAAGACGTCCTCAGACCACAATCTTTAGGCATACTCCAAGCAGAGGGATTGGCTGGGGAGGTGACCTGGGACGCAGGAGGGATATTCTAGTTTTTCTCTTTAAAATGGGAATAAAATAATTCAGTCAAAGCATTCACATGGGGTGGCACGATGACCTCGGATCAAGGTAAAAGGACACAGCGCAACGCCCAGCATCAAGTTTTGAGGGCCAAGGCACATTCAGGGATCATTGCCACGCAGCCTCCATGTCCTGCCCACTATGGCATCTCATGACCGTTTTGTTCAGTTGTTAAGTAGTCTCCGACTCTTTGTGACCCCATGGACTGCAGTGTGCCAGGCCTCCCCGTCCGTCACTATCTCCCAGAGTTTGCCCAAGTTCATGTCCATTGAATTGGTGATGCCATCCTACCATCTCATGCTCTGCTGCCCTCTTTTCCTTTTGCCATCAGCCTTTCCCGGCATCAGAGTCTTTTCCAATGAGTTGGCTGTTAGCATCAGATGGCCAAAATATTGGAGGATCAGCTTCATGAGCATTTGGGCTGATTTTTTTCACCCCACTTTCTACCTTTATTATTATTATTAAAGTACCGACCATTTTATTTATTTTAATTTTTAAGAATTTTTTGGCCATGCTATGAGGCATGTGGGATCTTGGTTCCCCATCCAGGGATCAAACCCACATCCCCTGCATTGGAAGGACAGGGTCTTTACCACTGGACCACCAGGGAAATCCCTCTCCCTTTATTATTTTAATATAATATTTGATGAAAAATATAGATAATTCCTGTGATTGAGAAAGCAAAGTAATAAAATGAATTCCTGTGAGCCCATCATGAATTTCTCTAGAACTTCTCTGCCAACAGCTTAGCACCACTGCTGACCTCCTTTTCATCTTGGCCATCAGAGGTAAGCTCCATCTTGAATTTTGTGTGTAATCATTGCTGTGCCTTTAAAATACTGTTCTATCACATTGGCATGTACTCCCAAACATAGTACAGATTTTGAGCTTTATAAAAACAGTATCATGCTGTCTTTGGTTCTCTGGGATGTTTTGTTCACTCAACACTGCCTCCCCAGGAAAAATAGAGAAGGATGTAGAATTGGAGGTAGGCGAAACTGGGCTGGAATCCAGATTCCAAGTGCTGCAGCTGTTCCATCGCATGCAAATTTCGTAACTCCATTGAGTCTCAGCTTCCTCATCTATAGAAATAGAGCTCTCCCTTGTCTTACAAGGTAACAAAGATTAAATAAAATGTTAAAATGTTGTATATAAGTGCTCCTACTGCAGAACAGGTTTTTAAAAAAATCATTGTGAGCTTTTTTTTCTTTCATTTTTTTTTTGTTTCTAGCTCAGTGGAAGAGGATCACTTATCTGTAGATCAGTTTGGGAGGAAATGCTTAAAAAATTATTTCTCCCCAGATAATATAACCAAGTATTTTTTTTTATATTAAGAACTGGGAACACAAACTTTATTCAAAAAGTAAAGACATTACTAAAACATATACTTTAGCTAGAAACTTTTGACTTGCTTATGGATGGAGGGGAAGAGAAAGAGGGAACTAGTAAGATAATGGTTGAAAACAGAAACTATTAATGAGAGGTCACCAACTGTGTTTCTGATTTTTGAAATGTGAATTAACCATTGTTTATAGTTCTTCAACTGATCCAATACCAAAGCCTATTAAGGTCTCCTTAGAATGGGACCCTCTCAGCAGACCACTAAGGGACAATTATTCTTTGGGGTGCAGCAACAGTGAACTGAACAATGATAGGATGACATCAACGGGGGCACCAGATGAAAAGTTCTATAAGCCTGTGCCAGATGAAATTCCTTACACTGTCCCAGTCCTCTGTTTAGCTCTTTTTGTATGTACCTACCTACTTTCCTTTCATAGAGATTCTGTGGTTCATTTCATCTGATATGGCCTTCATCTCCTTCCAAAATAAGGTTATAAGCAAATGAAAAGGCTAGTGGAAAAGGCAAATGAAATCTAAGATCCGGAGTCAGGAAAACCAGTGAGATTGACATTAAAATGCAGAGCACTGAAATATTTATAGGTGCATTTGTGAAATATTAATGCAGCATCTTGCAAACACAGGCACAGGGTACCCTCAGACTCTTTGAAGACTGCCTTTTAACTGAGCACAGCTCTCGTCACTAGAAATGTTCCATCTGCCTCAGGGCACGCTATGGTCTCTTGATGTATCAACTGGTCAGTGAAGCTTTCTTCAGAACCAACCCAGCACACCCGATTCCCCTGGGCCAGCTGCTCCACCCCTCCTCACACCTGGAGGGCACCAGCCATCTGCCAGCCCAGAGGCCACAGGGACCAGACCCCCGGATGGGATTGGCACAGGTGTTTGGCTTCAGACTACTGGTTATCAAAGTCATCCTCAAAGGATGTGCATATTCTCAAAGGTCCCCCTCTGCCCACTGCCTGCTCCTGTGCTTCCTGAGGGATTCAGGAAACCCAGTGAGTGCCACTGAACCCCAGAGAGCTGGCGTGGGCGGAGGGGGTGGGGGAGAACTCAGGCAACAGGGCTTTATATAACCTGGATGGGAAGGAGGTGGGAGGAGCAGCCTATGGGCAGGATGGAGTCCTGGATTCCCAGGACTTAAAGAATGTCGACCCCTCTAGGGGAGGTGTCACCTTCGTGTTATTAATTGTTCTAACCCCCCATCTAGAACAGTCCCAGGCATACGGAGTGAGTCCAAAAACAACAGTTCACTGACTGACTTGCAGCCCATGGAGGCTGGCTACCAAGCTGTCCCTGCTCAAGGGCAATGCCCTTTGAAAAGAAGCAAGTGTGACCATTTCATCTATTTCAAAGAAATGAACGACAAGACAGACAACAGTAAAGAACAGATGAGAGCATGTTTAAGATGACGCAAAGCAAAGGGTACATCCATTTCCTGAAAAGTCTCCTGCAGTTCATCAAGTTGTAGAAATGAGCACTGTTCTAGGAATCAGGAAGTCTGGGCTCTCATCAGGCACTTTCACAAATTTGCTGTGTGAAGCAGAACTGGTCACTTCCTCTCTCTCAGCCTCAGTGTCCTCTTCAGTAGTTGGGCCAGACAAGTTCCAAAACGCTTGCCCTTTGGTCATGATTGGAAACTCAAGACTGGATTTGTAAAAGCCACTCACTCCTCTTTTTTCCTAGCAGGTGGGCAGTCCCCTCCCCACTACCACATTCTTACTTCTTGGGAGCTCCTGGGAACCCTAGTTCTAGAGCACTCTCTGCTGATTTGTGTGTTCAGCCACAGCCAGGACCAATGGGCCCTGAACATAGTCAGTGGTTCTTGGCCTTGGCTGTCCTCCAGAGGCTAGAGGGAGGCACAGAGCTGGATCCTCCTGAGAACTGGGATGTCTAGGAACTACAGAGCAACAGCAGAGCTTTCTTCGACAAGCTTGCAGGTCACTCCATTTCTGGTTGGAAGGTTTTCTGAAATTGGACTGACTTTCTGATCCTGTGGGGCCATTTTGCTCCAGATCCATCCACTGGGTGAGGGCTGCTCTGTCCATGCTCTCACACAATGTGCTTGAAACCCACTGCTGACAACGGGAAAGGATTGCCTCTCCTTTCCCTGTGCCCTTCCCTTTCCGCCTTTATTTTCTTTCCCTCTCTGCTTCCTGGCACGTTTCCCCTCACTCACCTTCCGGAACCTCTCTCCTTTTCCTTCCACCTCTTCCCATGTACTTTCTCAGTCTTGGTGCCTTACCTTGACCCCTTTTACTTCCGGTTTGGGTTTCTGGTCAGCACCACCATTCTTTTGGCCTAGAAAGCGGGGCCCAAACTCCTATGTGGTTAAGGTTCTCAACCATATTCACTCAAGGGTCCAGGTAATCCATCTCTTTCTCCTCTCCTTTCTCCCTGTAGGTCCTTCTTTGACCTTCTCCAATCATATCCTCAGAAAGCCCCCTGCCCCTATCTTGGCCATCACTGTGCAGGTGTATTAGTTCTCTAGAGCTGCCTTCACAAAGCAGCACAGTCTGGGTGGCTTAAATAACAGAAATTGACTTCCTCACAGTTCCAGAGGCCAGAAGTCTGAGATCGAGGTCTCGGCAGGGTTGGTTTTCCTGAGTCCTCTCCCCTCAGCTTTCAGACGGCCGCCTTCTCGCTGTCTCTTCACACATTCTTCTTCTGATTTCTCTTCTTATAAGGACACCAGTCATATTGGATCTGGGGACACTTCAATGACCTCATTTTCCTTAACTACCTCTTTGAATATCTATCTTCAAATATTCTGTGGTACCAGCAGAGGTGATGGTCCCTGTGGCAGAGGGAACACAGGCATGCTATGCTGGCATCCAGGCTGGTTTTCTTGGGCTGCACACCTTTAGGGAAAGATGTAGAAGGCAGGCACCCTGCAGTCCAGAACAGGTGGTTCAATATGACCTTCTGAGGTGTTGTCCATTCAGCACCCCAACCCTGGGTGCTCCCCAGAGTCATAGGCACCCGAGCTAAAGAAAACCAGATGCAGATAGCCCATAAAGAAGCTGAGCATCAGGTAAACAAGTTTAATAAAAGTGAAAAAAATGACAACACAGTGGGCTGGCAATGGGCTGCTTTAGGAGGTTTGATAAGTTGGCCAGCATGACACGCTGACTCCGTGTGGGTTCTGGGAGGTCACAGGATTGGTCCCTCACACCCCAACATTCACTCCGTATCTTCTGCCCATGGGTGAGGTGTCTGTCTTCCTGGTATCATTTTTGACCAGGCTGGTTCTGAACTCCCTCATCTTGTAAGGAAAGCTGCCCAAATCTGACCTTTACCCACGATGATGGTGATGATGATCATCTACACCATTTTCTTAGGGCCACATCCCATCCCAGGTTCTAAGGTGGGCAGACAGGTGAAAGCCCATTTTATGGAAAATTAAGGGCTTTGGGAATGTTGGAATCTCCTCCATAGGAGAGAGCCACAGCTCCCAGGATCTCCTGGATCCCCCGCAAATCCTTCTGAATCCTGCATGCCCATCTCTCTTGCAAAGTGCTCAGGGTTGCAGAATGCTCAGGCGCTGGTGACAAGCGGGGTCCAAGAGTCTGCAGAGAAAGGAAACTTGCTGGGCCTGAGCTTCCCTGGTGACCACCTAGAGCCTGGTCCGTTAGGAGGTACTGCTCCTCCTCCGGGGGTGGAGGGCTTTCCTTTTGGCGATCTCCTCCTCTGTGTCACTCTCACAATTCCTCTGGGAAAAAAAGAAAAAAAGAGAGAAACCCAGAGCAAGAAGGTCAGAAGATGCCAAAAATGGGGTCATGCTGGGCAACCTGGGCTGATGCACCTGAGTCAGGAGCCTGTAAACCAGGGAGGTGAACCTGGAGGGGAAGCCTGTTGCTCTGTCCAGAGACCAGGGGTGGAAGAGATAGGGATGGGGAGCCCCGAAGCAGGGCCAGACCAACTGCCTGGAGGCCTCCTTCCCGGGGGAAGGAAAGCAGGCAGAGCCCCTAGGGGAAGTCAGGCACCAGAAGAGGCCAAAAGATAGTCATGAAAATTATATCTGGTGTCCTTTGTGGCTGCCACATAATTAAGACCACTTGGCTAGTTGGTCAGTGGACTGATGGGTCTCCTGACGTCAGCCTAGAGAGAATGAAGGAGGGCTAGCAGGACCTCCCCAAGCTCTGACGGCCACTTCACCCCCTCCGCTTTGACTGGCTTAGGCTGCACCTTTAGCCAGTCCTGACATGTAGTTTTTCCGGGCCAATGGCTTCTGTGCCCCATTTTTATGAAAGGGAAAAAGAGTAAAGCAGATTCTATCAGCTCCTACATAGCTAAGCCAGAGCAGAGGCAGCCACCCTGGAAGTCAACGTGCCTTTTTCATTCATTCCACATGCATCTATTTAAATACTTAAAACTATTGAAAGAAGTATTAATTGAGAAAGACTTCTGTAAATCATAGAAAAATCTATTGTCAGACGTACAGTTTCATTTATTTATATATTTTTAAAGGTTTTCTTTTTGTATTTTTTTTCCTATTTTTTGGCCACAACTTGTGGCGTGCGTGAACTTCATTCCCTGACTGGGGGTCAAACCCATGCCCCCTGCAGTGAAAGCATGGAGTCTTAACCACTGGACTACCAGAGAAGTCCTCAGATTTTAAATTTTAATGCTTCCTAAGCAAAAGAATGTGTCTATTTTTCTTTTTCTTTTTTTTTTTTAAGGAAAATGTCTTTGGGAAAGCTGTATAATAGATGTCTGGGACCCATTTCTTTTCTACTTAGAGGGTAAGCCACTGGGTTGATATCAGGTGCTGTGTGTTTGCGTATAAGGAGAACTATTTTAAATGTTCACACATAGACAAAAATTAGGAAAGAATTTTACATTATTTTCAATCACTCTCTGTTCCTCTTTCCCAATGGCCAGCATTGTATCAGGCCAACAGCCTGAGAGGTGTGCCCGCTGTCAGCCGTGTGCCTACTCAGGGGCCCCTCTCTTTCCCTTGGCCTGAACCAGCTCGAAATTCAAGGTCAAGATCAACTTTAGCCAAATACATCCTGGACCTAGCCTGGCTATCACAATAAAAATAACACAAGCTCTGCTGAATTGCAACTTTTTAGCATGAGTCAGAGCCAAACAATAACAAAGTAAGCTGGGTGACAATCTGCTTGTGATTACCAGGGATTCTCAGAGGGAGCAAGTCCAGTCCCCCTCCTGACTTCTTTTTTAACGTTAAGAACTCTACGTATTTAGAAATTAAATGTCCGCTTTTAAATGATGGTTGTATTGAACAAGGAAAATTAGAAAAATATTTGTAACAGAATAAAATGAAAAGAGAATTTATCACAATTTGTTGCATGCAGCTGAAGCTGTTCCAGTCCCCTTTTATAGCAAATAAGGAAGGTGGCCAGAGAAGGAACACAGCTTGGCCAAAGCCCACAGTTTATGGGTCTCTAAGCCATAAGTCTTCCAGTTCCCCAAGCTCAAGAAGAACTCGGGCTGGTGGGGGACACACGGGGCAGTGCCAAGACCTGGGATGTAGCCTAAGTGCTGTGTGCCCCGTGGCTGCCCAGGGCTGGCAGTCAGGCTGCTGCCTCATGGCCTCTTCCTGAGTAGGGAGTCACCTTCTCTCCCGACCTGTGCCATTCGAGAGACCGTCACCACACTCGGTAAGCTGTGAGGAGGGTCTGTCAGGGACCCTTGACCAGCCACAATACTAACACTGCACTTGGTAGCACCAGCACTGAATTTGAGAGTCTACAAGAGGATTTTAAACAATAATAGCTGCTAATAAGTATTGAGCACTTAAAATGCCAGACTCGAAGAATATGTCATCATTTAATCCTCATGACTGCCCTGTGAGGTAAGAACTATTGCTAACCCCTTTGTACAAATGATTTCATTTAGCACAGAGAGGTTAAGTCATTTCCTGAAGGTCACACAGCTAGTAAGTGGCAGATTTGAATCCTGGCAGTCTGGCTCCAGAGGCCATGGTCTTGGACTTATAAGTCTCCCATTTTAAATGTTCATAAAGTTGCAACAAGCTAATCAAATATATCATCTAAATATTATTATATTATTATTATTGGTAATCTAAAGCAAAGCAGAAGTGGGAAAATTGGCAAATGAATCTAAAGCTCTCATTCTAAAGCAGATATCTGGATTATCAGGAACTGACTTTGGATTGCCCGCCTGTGGTAGTCTCATTGTCCAGAGTTCCCGCAGCCCCTCACAGGCTACAGGTCCTCCGGGGAAGCTGGGGCTGTGGAATGGCAGCAGCAGTCCCTCCAAAAGCCCATTAGGAAAGGATTCAAGAGCCTCTAGAGGCTCATGCACCCCCCCTCCTGGAGCACCCTTCTTCCAGCCCCACCCCAGGGGTCGCCTGCAAACACAGCCTCTGCTGATCACACAGTGCGGAGCCTGCTGGAAGCAGCGAAGCCCCTCCCCTCCCCACAGCCCCTCCCAGGTCACGGCTGCGCCCTCAGAGAGCACTGTGTTTACCCACCAGCTCCTCCTTCGGCCTTGGGTGCACCTTCTTCATCAGGGATCGGGTGAGGTGGTTACACAAGGAGACAATGCTGAAGGAGAGCTGAGGGAGGGAGCACAGGGGAACCGCCAGGTAAGGATGTGCACAGAGACCCTGGGGGGACTGGAAGGAACCAGGAACCCACCTCAGCCCCCGGCGCCCACCCCTAAACCCTGACCCACCTTCCACCGCCGGCGGACATACTGCTTCTTGAAGTTCTCCAGATTGACCACAGACTCCCTGCGCATCAGGGCTTGCTGGCTGTCCACCGGCTGGGAGACAAAGCAGAGAGCATGGTGGCTGACACTGGGCTTCGGACAGCAGCTAAACCCCTGACCACATGCCACCCTCAGCCTGACCCTGGGACCTGCCTGCTGGACACGACACACAGAAGGACCTCACACTAAGGGCAAGGGCTCCAAATGAATCTCAGCTGTTCCAGAGATGCCTAGGGCGCCCCTGAGCTATTATTACCACAGCTAGATGGGCACACTGGCTGGACTGGAGGCTTGCCCCCACACAAAGGGAAAGAGCAGGAGGCAGGGGATCCCTCTGGGGAAGAGTCATCGTACAGCAGTCAAGGATGCCCACCATAAACTGGGTCAGTTCTGGGCTTAGTAAAATGGATGCCTTGCTAGCAGATGGGGCATTAGTTCTCCATTTAAAAATAAATGGAAGGAAATAAGGGCTTTGATGGAGATCGAGAGGAGATGGGATGTGTAGTTCCTTTCACTGCCTGGCAGTCAAGGCTCAGCTTAAGCTCTGACTTCTCCAAGAAACCTGGCATGGCTTCTCTGAGTCTCAATTTTCTCATCTGTAATATGGGGATAATGAATAACATTGTGTCACAGGGTTATTTAGGATTAAATGACTGTGGGATGTGAAGTACTTAGCTTAGAGTTGCTCAATAAATAGTAATAGATTACTGATAGCCTTCCTGTCTTCTCCAGTCCATCTTTTTAAAAATTATTTTATTTTTAAAATAACTTTATTTTGATATAAGAAAGAAAGAAAGTGAAGTCGCTCAGTCGTGTCTGACTGTTTGTGACCCCATGAACTGTAGACTGCCAGGCTCCTCCGTCTATGGGATTTTCCAGGCAAGAGTACTAGAGTTAATTGATATTAAAAGTGGGCATATTTAATGGACTCCAGTGTAAGGAGCTCATTCCCTTGTGAATTCCTGCCTCTTCAGAAACAAGATTTTCCTAATTTAAGAATCCAAGAGATGAGTTTCAGGGGTTCTATGGACCTCCTGAAATGATCTGCAGATTTTAGTGCATAAACTTGTACATGGATATTCACAGCAGCACCATTTATAACAGACAAAAAGTGGAAACAACCTAAATGTGCATCAACTGATGCATGGATAAAAAAAAACGTGGTCTGCCCAGGTTGCTGTTTCAGTCACTGAGCTGTGTCTGACTCTTTAGTGACCCCATGGACTGTAGCCCACCAGGCTCCTCTGTCTGTGGGATTTTCCAGGCAAGAATACTGGAGTGGGTAGCCATTCCCTTCTCCAGGGGATCTTCCCAACCCAGGGATCAAACCTGTGTCTCCTGCATTGGCAGGCAGGTTCTCTACCACTGAGCCACCAGGGAAGCCCACTCTATCCATACAATGGAAGAACTAAATGGAAAAATTCATTCATGAAAAGAATGAAGTACTAATACATACTGCAACATGAATAAACTTTGAAAACAATATAGTAAGTGAAAGATGCCAGACACAGGAGGCCACATATTGTATAATTCTAACCACATAAACAAGCTTGGTATGCTGCAATCCATGGGGTCACAAAGAGTCAGACACGACTGAGTAACTGAACTGAACTGAGTCACATAAAATGCCCCAAATATCCAGAATAGGCAAATCCACAGAGGAAGAAAGTAGATTAGTAGTTTCTAGGGCTGGAGAGAGGGGAAAATGGAGACTGACTATGAAAGGTTATAAAGTTTCTTTCTAGGGTGATGAAAATGTCCTGGAATTAGATAGTGATGACGGTTGTATAACCCTGTAAATATACTAACAAGCACTGAACTGTATACTTTCAAGTAGTGAATTTTATAGTATGTGAATTATATCTCAATTTTTAAAAATTTAGTGTATAGGTACAGACATATTTTTCCTCTGAGAAGAGTCAGTAGCTTCGATTGATTCTTAAAGGTCTGTGACCTCAAGAAAATGAACCACCCAAGTTCGTCCATAAGGTCCCTTCCAGCTCTATTTTTTCTCTCTGCTCTGACAGCCTCCTCAAAGCAGTGTCACCTTTTGCACCTCAGTGACCTCAGTGAGTGAGGCCGCTCATGGATTCCTGATGCTGGTCTTGTCTCCTAACCACACTGGAAGCACACCTCCATGCCTGTTTATTTGCCATCGTGGCGCCAGATGTCTGTGGAAGCCGGGGAAGATGGCTGGTGCACACTGCTCTGGACCTGACATCTGGCAGGAGGCTCTTTCCATGTTCATCCAACGTCCCTCCTCCAGGAAGGCCTCTGCGTGTTTCAAAGCCCAATCCAATTATGACCTCTTCCAAGATAACTTCTAAGAAACAATGTCTCTCCCAACATGACCCAAACACGTGTGCTCCTTTATCATACACAGCACCTCTCTTGGTCAGCTCCGCAGTAGTCATCTCCCACTAGTGGCCAATAACAGGAATGATTTTCTTCATGTTTCTGTCAGTGTTCCCTATCACCTACTCCTGATGCAGAGCTTAAGGCGGTGGGTGCGGAAGCACCGTATGGGTGAACTGTTTCCCTGAGCTGCAGCAGAATCAAACCAGAACAAAGTCCCAGGACCTAGGACCTGCTCATTCCCGCCAATAAGAGGCCCAGGCACCTGTGTCCACCCAGCTGTGAGACTGGGGAAGGGTGTCACGACACCCTGACTCCCCACAGCTCTGCCTGGGGGGCCAGTGGGGTGAGACAGAGTCCTGGGGAGGTCAGGGAGCATGGAGGAGAGTTCATGCCACCTTGACACAGAGGGGAGACGAGAGAGCCAGAGGCTATTCACCCTCCCAACCTGGGACACAGTGGTTTGGTCCAAAGAATACAGGAAGGAAGAGAGGAGGAAAAGGAGGGAGGCAGAGAGGAGAGAGAAGAGAAAAGGATGGCGGCGCTGAGGGCACCATCAGCTCATGTCCTGCTCTCTCAGCTCTTTCCTTAACTGTCTCTCCCCCATCGCGAACCCAGCCCTGGGTTTAGGTCCTCCCAGCAAGATAGCCGTGAAAGAGGGCAGAGGACAAACTGGTCTGTTCTGATCCTGCCTTTTCCTGGCATCAAAGCCTTCCAGCAGCTTCCAGGCACTCTCAAGAGAACCCAAAAAGCTCACCAAGAAACCCAAGGCCTGTATTGTCTGGGTCTTTCTCTCATCTGATTTTCTCCCCATCTCCTTCCTATCCCTGTGGCCTTCATTGCACGGGTCTGCTTGCTAGTCCAGGAACCCAAAGTCTCGGGATCTTACTGTATATACTTTGTCATTTCATTCAGGTGTGTGCTCCAGTGTCACCCTATATAAAATAGCACATTGGTTGCCCTATGCAACTCACTGTGCCTCTGCCCTAGTCCTTCACAGGACCTGTCACTACCTGACCTTTTATTCTGTGTTTATTCAGTTGTTAAACCTCCCAGCAACTAGTATCTCCTTCCCAAGGTCACTGGTATCCTGCCACCCACAGAACATTTCCACCTCTAACTTCACAAATATCTGCTATCTTCCTTCCAATCTAATCCTGGCAGGGAACACTCTTGCACTTGGAGAGTTTGATGAGCTGGAATTAGTAGACTCTGGGACCAAAGGGACCTCTTCTTGTCTACTTATTGATTGGCTCCCTTGCCAGGGGAGAGTTAGCTAAACCCCATGGTTAGAAGGTCGACATGCAGGCCAGAGGAATCCCATTAGTGAGAATCCCACCTTCCAACTGGTCCAGCAGTGTCAGCCACTAAGCAAAGATGCCCAACTGCAATATCACACGGGACCATTCCCACAGGCTGCTCTGGAAGGTGATGCAGTCACTTCAAGGCCCCTGTCTGTGCAAACAGCATGAACTCCAAGGAAGAGTGTATAAACCTGTCAGGCTGGCCTTTCCCAATCAATGGCCCTTGCTGGTTGCTAAGAGGCTCACCAAACGCTGACATTGTCTCTAGGTCTTGAAGTCAGAGAGATGTAAATTCTGCAGTGACATAAGTTCCAGAAGGAATGTGACCCCAACACTTTGGATTAAACTGAGGGTGTGAGGGGAGATGGGGTTTGTTCCACCTTCTCCTGACCCTCCCCTTTCTGCAAACAAAGACTTGTGGTCCTTCAGTGACACCAGTGTGGGCAGTTTTGACCAGGCTCCTAGGACTATGTTTAGTGTCACAGAAAAATGTTGAGAAGGGAGAAAAGAAGACAGAACTCTGTGGCTAAAGTCAGGTTTTGTTTATGCAGACACAAATGTCTCTGGAAAAGCCCTTTATGGAGCCGTTTTACAGAGTGAAGTAAGTCAGAAAGAGAAAAACAAATATTTTATATTAACGCATAAATGGAATCTAGAAAAATGGTACTGATGAACCTATTTGCAGAGCAGGAATAGAGATGCAGATATAGAAATCAGTCTTGTGCACATGAATGTGGGGGCAAGAACAGGATGAAATAAACTGAGAGAATATAATTTGAAATATATACGTTACCTGGAGTAGGAAATGGCAACCCACTCTGGTATTCTTGCCTATGAAATCCCATAGACATATGAGCCTGGCAGGACCCCTTTGTGTCCATGGGGTCACAAAGAGTCAGACACAACTAAGCACATACAACCAACCTCCTCCAACCATATACATTACCACGTGTAATATAGATAGCTAATGGGAAGTTGCTGTATAACACAGGGAGCTCAACCTGGTGCTCTATGATGACCTAGAGGAGTGGGAATAGGGGTGGGGTGGGAGGGAGGCTCAGGAGGGAGGGGATATATGTATACTTATGGCTGATTCATGTTGTCGTACAGCAGAAGTCAACACAACATTGTAAAGCAATTATCCTCCAGTTTAAAAAAATGTCTGCTGTGGAGAGCTAGGCCAGCACTAACATCCACAGAGCAGAGAGATGAAGCAGCAGACATCCTTCCAGGCATAAAGACAAGAATCCTGGTTTTCCAGCCTTCTCTAGAAACTGCAAACAGATTGCAACTTTTCAAACCTCCACCTGAGTCACTCCTCCAGCCCCATCCTCCACTGAAAGCCACAGACAGCTGAGCACCCACTTTCTTGGTTCGCCCAGGACTATCACTCTGGGCCTTGTCCTTCCTCTCCCTGTGTAGGTGGCTCCTTCCTCTGTAGGTGGCATCGCAACCTCTCCCTTTTGCTGATTGCTTTGCTGGCTGGAGCCCTGCTGGCCTTACCTCTCTGTTTACCCAGGAAAGAAGGCCTGAGTCTGCCTCCCTATGGCTGAGTGGGGGAAGCTTCAGCAAGGCTGTGTGCTTGCAGGTTGTCCCGCTACTGAGAATGCCAATGGAAAGAGGCAGAACGCCCCTTTCTTTGCCTGACCCGACCTTACTTTTCCGAGTCAGGTCTCAGCATGCATACACTCTTCCTTTTCATCTTCTCTCCAGGACGTTCAGTTTTCTGAGCAACTTTTTCATTCCCAAGAAAAGGTTCAAAAGCTCTCCCTCTAGTACTGAAGACAAGAGACTTGAGAGACATTATATCCAACTGTCACGTGTGGACTGTGTTTGAATCCTGATTTGAACATACTGGGTATAGCAGGAGACCCTCGAGAAGAGCGGGGGCATGTCAGTCCAGCTTGTGCATACAGATGGTAACAAGTAATTATTCTTGATTTTGTCAGAGGCAATCATGGTGCAGTGGTCATGGTAAAAAGAAATGCTTTATAAGAGATTCCTGCTGGAAAATTTATCAGTTAAGTGAGTCTGAAGTTTGCTTTAAAATACTTTGAAGCTGGGTAATAGATAAATGGAATTCACTCAGCCATCGCTAACACTTCCATGCAAGTTTTGAAAATCTCCCATAATGAAAAGCTAAAAGCACAAACACTCTTGAATCTCTGTAATCTCCTTTAATTTCCATTTAACAGCTCTAGGTTCCAGATCACAATCTGAACTCATCCTATCCCTTCAAGTTCTGCCTGGCAACTTCCCAAGGTTATAGAGGGAGGGGAGTGTTGGTGGAAGACACACCCCCCACCCCAACCCAAAGAATGTTTATGCCCTCTGCCACCTCCTTTTGAGAATGTTAAGCGCTTTATTCATATCCAATTCTTTTGTGACCCTATGGACTGTAGCCCACCCACAGGGTTCCTCTGTCCATGGGATTCTGCAGGCAAGAATACTGGAATGGGTTGCCATGCCTTCCTCCAGAGGATCTTCCCGACCCAGGGATTGAACCTTGAGCTCTTATGTCTCCTGCATTGGCAGGCAGGTTCTTTACCATGAGTGCCACCTGGGAAACCCCTGCCATCTCCCTACCTTTCCTCAGAGCTCAACTCCCTCCTGTTTTCTGGAATCTCAGGTTCCTCTGTTTTATCACTCAACATGGCCTTTCTCACTCGTAGTTGGTTGGGGCCCTACCTGTCCCAGACACTGAGTCTTTTATTCAAGGGTTGTCTTGTCCTTATCTGTCACCTCCCTCCAGAGCCAGGGTGCAATCACTGTTTATTCATAGAACTGGCTGGTTCCACTCCTCAAATATGCCTGCTGCTGGGTCTCCTCTCCAGGGTAAAGAATCTTCTTCACAGGCCAAGAGTTTTCACAGACAAAGGAGAATAGGCCATTCAGTTCCACAGACGTGTATGCTGACAGCAGGCATGACAGCTGAGCACAAAGCCAGCTCTCCCTGGCATGGGACCACTGTGCTGCCTGAAGGAGTGACGTGGGGAGCCACCACCTTCATAATCACCTGGAGAGGTGGGTGGGTGGTGTGGGGAGAGAAGTTCACAGAGGAGACTCTGGCTTCTCCCACCATTATGACTCTGCTCCCTCCCTTTGCTAAAATCATCCTGATTCTGCAGAAGCATGGATCACCATCACACCATCTCCACCTTTCCCAACACAAAGCTGGGTGACTGTGTGGCTCATGTGTCTGCCCCAGAGCAGGAAAGGCTGCTGCCTTCCCCAGGTGCCAACTCTCCAGCCTCTTGGGAACGGCTGTTCAGGAAGATGTTACAGGCTCACCCTGCCCTCTCCGCAATGGCATCAGCAGAGAGCACAGAAGCTGACCTCTCATTCACAGCCTGGTGAATGAAAAGATCCTCTGTGATGGCACACAGGCTGGCCCACAAAGCAGCAACCCCCACCAGGCCTTTGTCTGTCTAGGTGCCAATGAAATACCCCATCCTGCCCCATTGGCCCTGCTCTGCCCTGTTCTTGATGTCACTGTTAAAATGCCAGCTGTGGGCATGTGGAGGGGAGTCTAGCAGGTCCTCTGGCTGGGCATTCCACCAGCCTCCTTGGACTCCCCTTGGCATCAGGTTCTGCTGCCAAAGGGTGATGGGGGTTGGACTAGTCAGGGGGCAGGGGAAGGTCATGGTTCCCTCTGACTTCCTGAAAGTCTTGGAGGGCAGTTTTCAGTTCACTTCACTTTGTCTTTGGAAACTCTTAAATAAAAGAGTCTGTTCATAAAACATCTAAATGACAAGCTATTACCCACGACTGGACATGAACATGGAGAGGACGACTGCACTACAGTGAAGAAATCCACTTACGATTCTGACGCCAGTCAGCCCCGGAGCTGGGAGACTCTAGACAAACCCTGTCCTATAAAATGCTGTAAAAGGAGGCTGTCAGATGGCTCACCCCTGAGAACCTCCAGCATGGATAGCATGTAGCTGATGCTAGGATTCTAAAATAACCACTTCTCCTGCTCTTTTCCCAGTCTCCCTAATTCAAATCATCATCGACAGCTTACTCCTTTACTGCATTTTATTTTGACCCTCACAAGAAAGTTTGCCCTGAGTTGCTCAATCAAGGGCTTCCTTGCCTTAGGAAACCTGTTGACTTGGCCAAGTTAAACAGTTAGTCATTCAGTCATGTCTGACTCTTTGTGCCCCCACGGACAGTAGCCCACCAGATCCCTCTGTCCATGGGATTCTCCAGGCAAGAATATTAGAGTAGGTAGCCATTCCCTTCTCCAGGGAATCTTCCCAACCCAGGGATTGAACCCAGGTCTCCTGCATTGCAGGCGGATTATTTACTGCCTGAGCCACCAGGAAAGCCCTTGACTTGGTTGACCTGGCCACAGGGACCATTAATCTTTGCGGTGTCTTATGCCAAATGATTATATCCGGTCCTGTGACAGGGCAGAAAATTCTTGGAGAGACTGTAGATGGGCTGCTTGTATCAATCCTCCCAGACAGGGCGTAGAAAACAGGGCTTTGTCATCTTTCATTGATTCCCAGATGCACAGTTTTGGATCTCTAAAATCAGGACTCCTCTCTCAAACAATGGCATCGTATCTTTACTGTGGGTCTGAAGTGAAGGCAGGTGCTCCAGGAGATGACCACACTGCTTCTGCCAGCCATCGGGGCCGCCCAACCTCAAACTGTTTAACATTAGATTTCTTGCTTGAGGTTCTTTTGGATTCCACTAATTGTGTAAATGCAGAAAGGAAATTGTGTAAATGCAGAAAGGGATGCTGAGTACCACCAGCCTGGGGCTCCTGTTCTCAGAGGAGGATTTTTCCACCCCTCCACCCAGCGTCAGGACTTCCCTGGTAGCTCAGACAGTAAAGAATCCACCTGCAATGCGGGAGACCCGGGTTTGGTCCCTGAGTCGGGAAGATCCTTTAGAGAACGGAATGGCTACCCACTCCAGTATTCTTGCCTGGTGAATTCCATGGACAGAGGAGCCTGGCGAGCTACAAAGAGTCGGATGTGACTTGCAAAGAGTCGGATGTGACTGAGCGACCCAGTGTCAAGCCTGAAATGCACACATTCCCTTGTCTTCCCCTCCTACCTGGTGGCTTTATTTCTCACCTCCCCTCTCAGTGAGGGTGTCCCAGCTTTGTATTTGGGGTTTTCTCTTGGACTTCCTATCTTGGGCTTCTTTTTTAATTTATTTTGGGGTCATAAAATAATGATGCATCTTACATTTGGTGAAAATATGGTTTCTTCTACTTGATGAAAACTGTTTGTTACAAATATTATATATAATATTTGAAGTGACCCCGCATGTAATAGAAAGGGAGGGAGGATTTTAAAGACATGGTTTCATGGGATCATTCTAAACCATACCCCATCTATGCTGTTCCCTGGGCAGCCCCACCCCTGCCGGGACATCGGGCTGCTGACTGCTGGGCACCATTTCAGTCCCATGACCCTTGGGATGGAGACAGAGCTCCTCAGTGCGGCAAAGCCCTACAGGTCCTGCCTTCTTTCCAGCTACATCTGCCTCATACTCCTCTTCTCTCCTCTCCAGCTTTCTTTTTGCCTGAGCAATTTTAGCTCTCAGGCCCCCTCCCAGCACAGAGCCCTGGCATGACAGTTTTGTGGGGAAAACTACCTTCTCCCTAGTTTGCTTCGCTGATCTCAGCTCTAGAGTCACCACCTCAGGGACACCCTTTCTGACTAGGTCACCCCCCACTGCAGGCTCCTGCGGTGCTGCAATCTTCTCATAGCATATGTCCCAGCTGCAGTTCTACCTCTGCAGAATGTTCTAGATCAACGTGGAGTCCTTTACTGCAAACTCCATGAAGGCAGGAAACACCTGTTTTCACTCAACATTGTATTCCTGGGGTCAGGACAAGAGCCCAGCAGTTGACAAGTGCTAAAAAATTCTTTGTAAGGGGATAGATGGGTGTGTCTGGGTAGAACCTGCCCCACAACAGAGTGAACCCCTGGAGCCTGGGGCAGCTAGGGGAAGGAAGGAGAAGACCCCATAGGAAGGCTTCCACTTTTGCCACTACTGTGACCTTGGCAATCACACCCTCTCTGTTTCCTCAGCACCAAATTCAGAATAACACCTACCTTCCTCTCTGACAAGGGGGTTTGTGAGTCTGTGGAGGCACCTTGGAATGATACAATCTGTTCTGTCACCCCAAGGCTTCACCCCCAAACTTCTAGCACAGCGCTGGGCCCACTCGTCACACTCTGCCTCTGTGAGCTGGCTGGCTGTCTCCTCCACTGGGAAAAGGGAGATGAGATGATCCAGTCTTTAGGGAGGGGTGCACACAGCCTGCGGTCAAGAAGGGACCACTGGGCCTCATGCTTCCCACTCTTAATATCCACCCTCTTCAGACCTTGCTGCTGCTGCTAAGTCACTTCAGTCGTGTCCGACTCTGTGTGACCCCCTAGACGGAAGCCCACCAGGCTCCCCCGTCCCTGGGATTCTCCAGGCAGGAACACTGGAGTGGGTTGCCATTTCCTTCCCCAATGTGTGAAAGTGGAAAGTGAAAGTGAAGTCGCTCAGTCGTGTCCGACCCTTAGCGACCCCACGGACTGCAGCCTACCAGGCTCCTCCATCCATGGGATTTTCTAGGCAACAGTACTGGAGTGGCTTGCCATTGCCTTCTCTGCTTCAGACCTTAGGGACATGAGAAAAGGCTTCTCATTTCCAACAGAAGGTTGGAGCCCTGGGCCACAGGAGGGAAGGTGGAGAAGGGCAAGATGCTGCCCCTTCCCTCCTATTCCTCAGGCTGATCTTCAGACAGGGAAGGGCTGGATGGGAACAATAAACTGCCTGCCTTCTGGGACACACTTCTTAGGACAATCTCTTAGAGGGTATGAGGCTTCCACATTACCTGGCAAAATACATGAAGTTGCTTATTTTACCTCTGGGATCTGAACTTTAATATTAAAGGGCATTTTTATATCAAAAGCTATCTGTCCCTAAATACCTCATCTTAGAATCAGGCATCCTGGGTTTGTGTTTCATCTGTATCAACTAGCTATGAATGACCCTGCGTGAGTCATTTCCCCCTGGAGGTCAGTTTTCTCATCAGTTACATGGAAATAACAGTAACAACAACACTAATACCACCTACCTTCCTATCTCACAGAGTTCTTTTAAGGATCACAAACATAAATGTTTGGTAAGTTAAATGTCAATGTAAATGAAAAGTAATCTTTTCTCTGTGAATTTAAAATTCTGCCATCAGCAGCAGGAAAACACCAAGCTGACTGACTATTAGCCCTAGTTAATTCAAATGGTACCCAAGACCTGCAGTCCGTAAAGCAGGAAGTGAGATGTGAACAAGTGCATTATCACAAATCAGTACCGAGTGTCTCCCCAGGGCCAGCTGTCTCCCTCGGGAGAAGTGAATGCTGAAGGGTATTCAACAGCAATTGTTTTAACAGCCTGGCTGCCCGGCCAGTCATCCAACAAACCAGGCAGGTGACAGGAGGCACAGAAAGGATAACTAGCTAGTCCCTCCATGCTTCTGGATTCTGGGAGGAGGTGGAAGGCTATGCTACAGACACACACCCCTGCAGGAGATTTTGAGTCGATGCCTGGCAGGGCAGTTGGGAGCAGCCTTCAGCAAACCATCCAGGATGCATTAGTGACCCGATGCTGGTGCTCAGAGCTTCAAGCCGGCCAAGACTTCCTCGCTGCATGATCTGTTGAGCAGCTCCCCAAGGGACTCACCAGCGTCCCGGCAGAACACGGAACTTGGGCTGTCCATGCTCCCACTCTCCAACTGGAAGCCGCCCACCAGTTCCTGGAGCCACTGGAGGTCTGCTGAGAGCTCCTGCCTCAGGGTCTCAAACTGTGTCTGCAGGTGGTCCAACTTCCTGGCTGCGCCCCCGAGACGCGACCCTGTGGCCCGGATGTCCTCTCGGAGGAGCTTCTTCGAGGACTTCACCTTGCGGAACTCGTACCTGAGCTGAGACAGGTCGTGCCGGGCTCTCTCGCTCTCCTCCCGGTACCAAGCCTCCTTCTCATTGTAGATGGAGATCAGGGTCTCCACGTCGTCCTGGATGGTGTCATGGGCCTCTGTCAGGGCCCGGCAGCCCTGTTCCACCCGAGCCACGTCCTCGACTACACGGGCAAAGCGCTCGAAGTTGACGTAGGTGTTGTTGGGGGGCATGCTTGAGTGGCATTTGAGGGTGTACTCTCTCAGGCGCTTGGTCTTCAGCTGGTTGGGCTCTGCCTTGTGCTGTTCTGGGGCTCTGATCTCTCCTTTGGACTGGTGGGTGTTTAGACAGAAGGGCCAGAGTTAATCTGATGTCCGCTCCAAGGTGCAGGCGGAAGGCACTCTAACCGCCTCTGCATTCACTGCATGCTCCAGGCCACGGGAGGACCAGGGTGGGATGAGCACCCCCACAGACCATCAGAAAGGTCGAGGAGGACAGGGTGCTGCCTGCACACACATTTCAGGGCAGGGTGGTCCATGGTCATTAGAAAGGGTGCTATGCATGCACAGCATTTAAGGGTGCTCGCACAGACAAGCAGGCTACAGCCAGATTCTGCAAGCATCCACTCCAGAGAGGAAGCGCATAAGGCCATGGCCGATGGGGGAAGCTGGGGCTTCTCTCCATCAGGGCCTACGGGCTCCCTGGGCCTCGGCAACACTCAGCATGCTGAGCAAGGAGGCAGCCCACCAGACTCCCCAGCTCTGCACTCAAACCTAGAAGGCCCTCAGCCTTCCCCATCCTTCACTGAGTCAATGAACCCAGCCTTCTCCAGGGCACTCCAGCCCTCTCTGCTCTCCCATCTCCTGTGGACCTCTGCTTGTTCTCATCTGCACCCTCAGATCACCCTCACCAGCTCTTCCACTTCACAATTTCAGTGAAAGGGAGGTCTGCGGGCTGCTGACGTTCCTGGAAGGGCACATCTCATCCATCAGCAGAACCAGGGTCAGAATCCCGCTCTCCTGATTCCCATCCTGCCAAAGTGTTTATCACCTGTACTTTACTGAGACCAGACCGCCAGGCCCTCTGAACACCCAGCAGCTAGAAGCCCAGTTACAAAGTGGGTTAGGCAGGAAGTCACCTTTGTGCCCCACCCTCCCCAAAGAGAACAGAACTGCCCTGAGGAGTGGCTGCCTCTCCCCCAGCAGGCCTCCAGCTGGGCGGCCCATTCTCTGAGGTTGCCAGGTGCCTAAGGAAGCCACTGACCCGGTTTGAGTCATCCTGAACTCAGAGCTTTGAAAGTCAGAAACAAGGAGCCCTGATTACAAATCTGAGGTTTTCAACTGTCACGGATCTCTCTCTATAGCCAAGGAGTCCTAATTTCTTTTTTGAGAATAACTGTGACATGTGTTCTGACAGGGGCTTCCCAGGTGGTGCTAGTGGTACAGAACCCCACTGCCAATGCAGGAGATGTAACAGACTCAGGTTCTATCTCTGGGTCAGGAAATCCCCTGGAGGAGGGCATGGCAACCCACTCCAGTTTTCATGCCTGGAGAATCCCATGGGCAGAGAAGCCTGGCAGGCTACAGTCCATGAGGTTGCAAAGAGCTGGACACCACTGAAGTAACTTAGCACACACACGTGTCTTGCGACAAAGATTTCAATTGAGGTTTGTGAAAGTTTCTTTTCATAAGTCACTTGAACATATGACATAGAAACTTAAACTCGCAGACCTATTTGAACAAGCCCAGACCCTTGGAGACGCCCAACTAGCTTTCATCTGTGCTTAGGGGGTCAGTGTTTCAAGCAAAGGCCTTGCCACAGGTCCCCCGCATCTGGCCCAGGCATCCCTGGCGATACAGCAGGAACCTGCTTGCTGAAACTCGTCACCATGCGCTTACCGTGATCCAGGGGTGTCTGAGAGCCTCTTGGATCGTGAGTCGCTTCCTAAATGAAAATCAGAAAACAGTGATGATCCATGAGAAGCTGAGAGCAGCAGTCTCCATTCTCACTCTTCTCAGACCTGCTTTTTGGCATCCTTCAACCACTGCAATCAAACTAGAATCATAAGGAATGCAGAGGTGGATGGGGGACTGGCTACATCTCCTGCACACTAGAGAAAGCAGTCCAGGCAGACCTCTCAATAAAATGACCTTATATAAACCCTCATCTTTGGTCCCAGGGTTGCAGGGCCCAACCCCACACTACTGGTGAGTCTTAAATGCTCCCCATTGTGAAAACTTTGGTCTCTGTTTTTCTGTTTGCCTTCCAGATCTCTTCTCTGACCTTCCCTGCCCTGTATCCAGGTGGGGCAATCCCTCCTACCATTGCCCTTCAACAGTGAAACCAGGCATTGCACTTTAGAGGACCCCACTCTATGTCTCTCTGAAGTCTATGGGATCAAGAGGACATGGCCTTCCAGAATGTGAGGACCTTACCCCCGCCTCAGCTCATCCATCCTCTGGACACCCAGCACCCTCCAACTCCCTGCCCATTTCCTTTGATCACACACCCATGGGGCTTACCCTGGGGCCTGAGGAAGGGGTGGGATTAGCAGGTCTCCTATTTTCCCACTGTTCTGACCCTTCTGGGCTGGACACCCTCCCCACTCCTATCCTGAATCGTCTTGAAAACCCTGCCCCTTTCCTTTAATGAATTCTAGTTCCAGGTACCTTTGAGACAAACTGCAAAAAATAAAGAACTCTAAAAAAAATCCAGGCTGACTTACGTACACACACACACATGGTTATTTGCATTTCAGCAGGAAAAGAAATGAGAAAGACTTGACTAAACAAGATGAAAGCCAAGTCTTGGCCAGTTCACACTCCTCAGCACCTGCCCAGATTAGACCGTAATGGTCGATGACAGCCTGTGGCAAAGCAGGCACAGGCTGGCATGCCTGTGGGAGAAGTGGCCAGGAGAGAGTCAGGACCTGAGAAGCCAGTGCCCTTCTATTCTCCGTCCTCTTACCGGGTCTCTTTAACCAGAAGCTTCCGAATGAAGTCCTTGGCCAGCTCGCTGGTCTGGCTGAAGAATTCCTCGTCAAAGTCATAACTCACTGCTGTGATATTTGCCAACGTTTCCTGCTTCGTGTCTCCCAGGAAAGGGGATGCTCCACTGAGGCTGGGCACACAGAGAGGGAAGGTGTGACTATAGGAAAGGAGAAGGAAGTGGGGGTGATGGACTCAGGGACCTGGACTCGTACTGCTGCATGGAGATGGGAGGCTCCCTGCAATCCTTTGGGGAGGCTAGTCAACAGCTTTTCAAACGAGTCCAATTCAATACACGTAATGGAGTGCCTCCTAAGGACCTGAAAGAGAGAACTGTGTCTGCAAGGGACTTGAAAGAGGAGGGGAGAGAAACAGAGACCTGGCTCTTCATAACCTCCAGTAGAACAGAGAATAAAATAAAGAACAGACAAAGGGCTGGAGGAGCACAGGACAGAGGGGAGGCCCAGTGCAGGCCTCATGGAAGAGCTGACATTTGCATCAGTTTTGTCCTGAAGAATGAAGAGGTTGTCAGCAGTCAGAGAAGGAGATGGAAGGTCTTCTAGGCTAGCGAGCATCCTGAGCAAAGCCTGACAAGTGTGGCAATAGATGGGCCACTAGGGGCTAGAGGGGTGGATGAGGTTCCCTGCAGGGTTTGTCAAGAAGTTGTCATTCAGGGACTTCCCTGGTGGTCCAGTGGCTAAGATTTTGTGCTCCCAATGAAAGGGGCCTGGGTTCAATCCCTGGTCAGGGAACTAGATCCCACATGCTGCAGCTAAGAGCTCCCATGCTGCAACTAAAGATCCCACAACAGATGGAAAATCCTGTGTGCCACAGCTAAGACCTGGTGCAGCCAAATAAATAAATATATATATATATATTTTTTTTAATGTGCCATTCAAACAGTGACTCCAGAATCTACTGTCTCCTGCCTAATATTCAAAATATGCCATTGTCCCCAAAGTCCTTGGGCCCTACCCTCCCTGTTTTCTATAGAATCCTATCTAAACTTCTCAGGAAGGCATCAAACGTTGGTCCCCACCACACATTCTGTATTTTCCCTGCATTTACCACACTCACTGTCCCCTTCCTCAGCCAGGACGGCACTTCCTTTCCTTTCCACCAGGAAAATTCATCTCATTCCTTCCAGCCCAGTTCAAATCAATCTCTCTCTTCTGTCTCCCTCTCTCTCCCATTAAACTTTCTGCAGTCCCAGCAAACCAGTGGCTCTCCCATTTGTCTCACAAAGCTATGTTCACACCTAAAGCACAACTTTGGTCCCACTGGGTGAGAGTTAGCAGTCTGATGTCTCCCTCCCCCAAAAGAAGTTTCAGGCAAGCAGGACAGACTCTCCATTTAGTACCCCGAGTGCCTGGCACTGTGTTCACCGAGGATCAGGCGGTCAATAAACTGTATGGAATTCAGTGAGCTACAGGAAGATTGTGTGCCCTGGAGATGCTGGAACTCCTTGCTATTTCAATATGGAAGCCACAGTTCTGAAGCTATCAAGGTGTTAAGAGCCCATGTCTGAATATCCTGGCTCTAATCTGGAATGATGCAGTAATGCATCAAATTCTCCCTGCATCAAATTCCTCTATGGCTCTTAAAAAATAATGCCCAGATCTTACGCCTAGTGATTCTGATTTCATAGATCTGGAGTGGGGCCTGGGACATAGCAGATATTAAAAGGTCTGATGTGAAGAAAAAGAAAATAAAAGGTCTGATGTGCTGCCTGGGTTGACACGCTCTGTTGCAACTCAGGGGGCAGGGGTGGAGCAGAGCTCCCCGTCCAAAGAGGAATCAGAGGGAGGGATTACAGGGGCGCTGAGAGAGCTGAGTGTTGGCCTCCCCATCCTTCATCCCCTCTGGCTGTGGGCTGCCTCTTACCCAGAGTGCCATAAAAACAGCATTTTCCAGGAGTGCTGTGAGCGGAAACAGTTGGGAAGTACTGATGTAATGAACACCAACTAATCAGCAATGTCTGTCTGAGCAGTGCTAGGAAGTTTGCACGTTGGCTTATTTAATCCTCAACACACCCGTGGCAGGAAGTTTATGATTCCTATTTTTCTGATGAGAAAAACAAGCCCAGAAGTTGTTTTTCTGCCCTAGGCCATAGAGATGGAAAGTGACAGTTGAGCTACACAATGCAGGAAATCTCTGCTTAAGCACTTTCAGAGTCAAGAAAGAGTGACTCTGGGGAAAAGAGAAGAGACAGCACGTGAGAGGAAAAGGGGTTCTGGGGAAGGGAGCGGAAAGGCAGAGAAAGACGAGGCAGGATCAGGAAGGGCATGGTGACTTGAGGGCTGTCCCAGGTTTATGAGGGAAAACTGACATTCTCACCGGAAGCCGGTGTCCGAGTGAGACCGAGTGGTGGATCCGGATCCTGGCCACAGGAGGGATGTAAACACAAGCAGTGCAGAATGGAGGGCTTAAGGCTGCTCTCCCAGGTTCCTGCCCAACCCCAAGCCCAGGTTCAAATCGAGCTGAGAGCATTTAGCCTCAGGTTGGCTGTGTAGATCTAACTCATCTGGTCATGGTGGGTGCTCAGGAAATGTCAGTCTGTCTGCCTGTCTGCCTGCCCCTCTCTCATTCTTCCTGCTCCCCCTGGATCTGAGCTGGGTCAGAGCTCCAGGATCAGTCATACTCACAGGATGTAGGTGATGACACCAATGCTCCTGCAAAACAAAGAACAGTCAAGTCAGTGCTGCCTGGCTCTCCTCCTAGACCAGCAAGCAACTCCCTGCATGGCTCTGAGGGCCCCTTCACAGCAGTCCCTACATGCTGCCTCAAGCCCCACACCCCTTCCCACCCCACAACTTCAGCAGCAGCCTGGGACTCGCTCAGAGTCAACCAGCTCTGGACATTGAGTCCGAGGACCCACTTACAGCTGTGATGACCACCTCTGAGCCTCTTTCTCCTCATAAAATGAGGATAATAATAACTATCTTACAGGACCACTGGGAGGATTTTAGAAAACCAAGTGATCAAGGTACTCAGTCAACTGTATAGCACAGTTCACATGAAACGAGCCCCGTCTGTGCAGAGTCAATCACTGCGGTATGCCCCCGCCCAGCACGGTAGCTAGAATACATGAGGTCCCCAGTGATCACATGGTTGACCAACAAAATGAATTATTGTCACCAGTATGTTTATCACAGCTATGGCAGGTCTCAGGGTGAGCCTGTACCTCTAGCTTCCAGCCCCCTGTTCTCTGCCTTGGCCATGTGCTAACTGGCCACATGCCAGCACCCCAGGAGCAGCCAGCCAGAGGTTCTTAAAGGTGAGTGTGGAGGAAGAGGTTTTCATCCAGGAGGATGTCAGCCATAGCCAGGATCTGGGGCCACCTGGGTGGCCTGTCCCACTTACCACATGTCAGCCTCCAGTCCCAGGGGCTCATAGTTCACAATTTCTGGAGCTGAAAGAAGCCATGTTGAAGAGTCAGCAGGAGTATGAAAAGAAGAGATGGTCTTAAGGAATTAGATGCCAAATGTCTCCATCCTGAACCCTCCCTAAGGAAAATTAGAGAGGCGGATGGAGATAACCCGGGTCTAAGGATTTTGAGGAAGGAAGTTGCCTGTTATTCTGATAGTGAGGAAGACAGAAAGCACAAGGGGACTTCTGGAAAAGGAAGAGGAGGGTGGGGAGAGGAGGGTGCAAGACGGACAGTGGGCCCATGACAAAGGCTGCTTTAGAACTCAGCTGGAAACCAGTCAGGCCAGCGCTGGAAGGCGACAGGGAGAAAAGGAGGAAGAGAGAGAGTCCACACTCCTCTGAGGGTGTCAGAAAGAGGGCACCTCCCACCTGAGCAGGGGCAGGAGGACATTCTGGTGGCCACTGAGGTGAGGAGCCTATGATGTCTGAGGGGCATCCAAAAGACGATGCCAGGAACAGGGTGGGTGGGAGTGAAGTGGGTCAGAGCCATCACCCACGTCATCACACAGGCGTCACCACACAGGTGGAAACAGGAGCCATGTGAATGCTGCCAGGACCACTAGAAGGTGCAGAGTCTAGGAAAGAAGACTCGACCCAGGAGAGAAGAGAACCAAACGCTGCCTGGAGATCAAGCCCATAGCCCTGGATGTGCTGGAAAGCGAGTGTTGAATTTCACACCCACTGCAGTGACCACAGAGAGCTGAGCGTGGGCTGTAAGATAAGGGTGCAGATGACTCTTTAAAAAAGCTTGGTGATGAAACAGAGAAGAAAGAGGGGGAAATACCTAGAAAAGGGAGGATTGAGCCTATTTAATCACGAATGGGAGAAGGTGGGGAGAGGGGAAAGGCTAAGTTTGTTTACCGAGAACAATATCAAAACCTCTGCATCTATAGGATGAGCCTGCCCTCCCAGATGCAGGGAACCACTCTCCTGGCTTTGCTTTCCTGTTAGCGTCCCCAAAATGATGCCATATTGAATCTCATTTACCATCCCCCCTACTCAACTGATGCTTCTAGCATTCACTGAATGTTCACCCATGGTCTTTCATATTCACTGCTATATAATAGTCCACTTTGTGATTACAGACTATCTTCCAGTCATTTCCATGATGATCATTTGGATGGTCTCTACTTATTTTTATTATTTTATTGAAAAAACATTGCTATTTTGTACCTGTCTCCTGAGACACACAACAAAGGCTTTCACTAGGACAGCGTTATTCAAAGTACAGTCTGCCGGCAAATAATCTGCAGACTGTCACTGGTGCTGACAAGATATGTACAGAAGTTGAGAGTACGTATTTAGAGGCTCAGCTGGTAAAGAACCGCCTGCAGTGTGGGAAACCCAGGTTCGATCCCTGGGTTGGGAAGATCCCCTGGAGGAGGGCATGGCAAACCACTCCAGTATTCTTGCCTGGAGAATTCCATGGACAGAGGAGCTAGCTTGGAGGGCCACAGTCCATTGGGTCACAAAGAGTCGGACACGACTGAGTGACTTAGCATACACACACATAGCAATTTGACATTGCCATGACACTCACACCATGATCACCTTTCTAGGAATTTATTTGTATTGTGTCTTATTGAAGAAGCTGTCCAGGATATACTACTTTCCCCCAAGTTGTTCCTCATAGAGAGTTCGAGAAGCACAACTCACTTTTCATGCTCATCTGCTTGACATAAATACAGACTCATTTCTGTCCTCCACATGCTTTTGTTTTTCCACTTTCATCCGTGTTTTTCTTTCTCGTCTTTTTAAAAAATTGCTTCTTGTTAGTTTTCTTATTGACTGTTTTTTCTCTAACTTCTATTTTTGTAATGACTACCCCTGAGATTTTACTATGGACATGAAACAAATTCTAACATAAATCAATATTTGGGCCCTCCTCTAACAATACAAGAATTTTAGAACACTAATTTCAAGTACTCTGTCCTACCTAACATTATTTTCTTCTGTTTCTAGTTCTATCTTTTTTCAACCCCATATTTAAGCTTCATCATCATTATCTAGGAAAGAAAATAATTATATTTGCCTAATGTTCACTGATTTCTTTGCTTCTATTACTTCTTGCATTTAGAACTCTGAGTACACCATTTAGAAGTTCCACTAACAAAGGTCTGTTGGAGGTTGTTTTTTATTGTTTTATCTTTTTTTTGCTGTTCTTTTTGTTTTTGCTTTTTTTTTTTAAATCTCTTACCTTCATTCTTGAAATACAATTTCTTCACAACTATGGAGTTTTTATTTTTCCTCAGTTCTTTGAATATCATATTCTATTCAACACTGTTGTTTTAAGAAGTACGCTGTCAGTCCAATTATTGGTTTTTGTTTATTTCTGGTTTTTGTAGGCAATCTATCTTTTCTCTCCAGTTGATTTTTAAGATCTTCTCTTTGTCTCTGATGCCTTATAGTTTAAGTATAATGTGTGGACCTTATAGGTATGGACTTCTTTCTGATTGAAATACATAGTCTTTTCTGTATCTGGGGATGCATGTTTTTACATCAGTTCTGAAAATTCTCAGCAGTTTTATTCAGATACTGCTCCTCTATTGTCTTAATTCCCTCCTCCAGGAATCCAAATAGACCTATGTTAAAATTTTTATTTTAGCCTTATTTTACTTATCCTCTCTTTAATATTTCTTTATCTTTGCCACTATATGATAGTCTAGCTAATTTTTTCCAATTCAGTCTTCCAAATCTTTAATTCTCTCCTCAGCTGTGTATAATCTGCTGTTTGGCCCATCCACTGAGTTTAAAATTTTAATGAGCATATGAATTTCTTAAAGTTCTATCTGGTTCTTTTAAAATTTTACCTGGTCATTTTTGAGTCTCTTGTTGCTTGCTCATTCTTATGAGTTTACCTGTTATTTCTATATACATTCCATTTATTTTATAGTCAACATCTGATCATTTTAATATCCTGCTTCCTTGAACATCTAAATCTTGCTAGTTTCGGATAAATGCTGACATGTGCGCTTGCCTTTAGGAGAGATCCTCTTATTGAACATTCTTGCAGCTCACAGCTCCAGGTCTAAGTTCATTTCACTCAATTTTTAGGGTAGGACAGGTGGTGCTGAAGGAGTAACTATACTTAAAGATTTATCTTACTTCCTGAGTCCAGAATCACATTAAAAACAATATTTTTCTCAAGAATCCAATTTTGTAGTGAGAGGACCTTTTGGAATAAGTTGTCCACCACATTCCCAGAAGCTGACAGTTTTTAACCCTGGTCTCAGGTTAAAATTTCAAACAATGGTGGGAATAGGGAACAGGGGTTATAACCTGTGTTCAGGGGTCTTGGGAAAAGGAAGTCATCATAATTTGGGCAGGGGCTTAGAGAAACCACCCTATGTAACTGTAAGGAGCAAATAAGACCAGTTCTGAACTGCAGCTGTATCATACTGGCTCACAAGAGTCAACCGTGTACATCTCTTCCCAACTCTGAATTCAGTGAAACAGTTTGGTAGCTTGAAACTGGTAAATGCTATAAATTAGGGTTGTATTTTGCTTTACCCTGAGACCTGACTGTTAGACATTTACCAGTATATCACTGGGAAAAACCCTCCACACTTTGTCTGGCTCCACCTATCAAAGTCCCACTCACATTGCCACCCTGTGTGAACCCTCTGATCCATCTAGAAAGGACAGTGAACTGTCCCTGATAGACATACTCATTCTGGCCCTTCACCCCTGCTATGGGGTACCTCGGATATGCACCTCCTCTACTCTGGCTTCTTCCCCACCCCACCCCCCCTTTAGATCCTCCTCCACCCACAACACCAGCACTTTGTCTGTCACTCAAGGCCAGGACTGAGCCCACAGACCTTGTGAGAGTGGCTACCTTGCATCTTTCAGAGCTGTCTATATCACTCACTTCACAATTAACCACATCCTCTCTCATGAAAACTCTTCCATTACTGCCCTGAATTTCTAGTTGAACCATTTATTATTATTCAACCCTTTGTATGAACTTAAATAAAACATCCATTTTTTACCACATATGTGAATGGTGGGCAGTAACAGTGGAAACAGTGTCAGACTTTATTTCTTTGGGCTCCAAAATCACTGCAGATGCAGATTGCAGCCATGAAATTAAAAGACGCTTGCTCCTTAGAAGGAAAGTTATGACCAACCTTAATAGTATATTAAAAAGCAGAGACATTACTTTGCCAACCAAGGTCCGTCTAGTCAAGGCAACGGTTTTTCCCGTGGTCATGTATGGATGTGAGAGTTGGACTGTGAAGAAGGCTGATCGCCGAAGAATCGATGCTTTTGAACTGTGGTGTTGGAGAAGACTCTTGAGAGTCCCTTATACTGCAAGGAGATCCAACCAGTCCATTCTAAAGGAGATCAATCCTGGATGTTCATTGGAGGGACTGATGCTAAAGCTGGAACTGCAATACTTTGGCCACCTCATGCGACGAGTTGACTCACTGGAAAAGACTCTGATGCTGGGAAAGGTTGGGGGCGGGAGGAGAAGGGGACGACGGAGAATGAGATGGCTGGATGGCATCACCGACTCTGTGGACATGAGTTTGAGTGTACTCCGGGAGTTGGTGATGGACAGGGAGGCCTGGCATGCTGTGATTCATGGGGTGGGGTCGCGGAGAGTCGGACACGACTGAGCAACTGAACTGAACTGAACTGCTATCTTGGACAAAGTTTGAGACTGTATACCTGTACCCTAGGTTCAAGTTGGTTCTACCACTGACTGTGTGACCCTGGGTGTGTCATTCTGAGTGTGGCTCCTTACCATCTCTGTGTCTCCAGCATCTGATGTCTATGATATAGTAGGTAGAGAATAATTTTGGTTGACCTTAACTAAAATCCCCTGGCTCTCCAATTCCACGTCTGTTAAACTAGACCAGATGATCTGAAAAGATCCCTCTAGCACTCTTGTTTGATGGTTTGATTTCTTGTTTCCACAGTTAAATTATGAGCCCCTTGAAGGCTCCTTAGAGAGATAACCTGGTATAATGGAAAGAGTATAGGCTTTGGGACTTCCCTAGTAGTCCAATGTATAGGACTCTGAGCTTCCACTGCAGGGGGCATAGGTTCAATTCCTGGTCAGGGAACTAAGATTCCACATGCCGCACAGTGCAGTCCAAAAAAAGAAAAAGGAGCATAGGCTTTGATGTTGGATGTATCTGTATTTGAATCTCTGCTCTATCATGTACTGGTTGTTTTACCTTGAATAACGCACTTGATGGAGAAAATATTTTGAACCTGCTTCATAAGATTGTATGGGCGTTAATTGGACAATGTCTGTATACAGAACACCAGGCCTAGTGTCTGGCACATGGCAAGATTCCCCTGCTGGGGTTTCTGCAGTTTCATTCCCTAGTGGCTGCAGAGTTGGTATATGTGGCCTGAAACTCCATCATGGTGGATGATTTGGTTCATCTTTCTTTTTGTTTAGACTGTGTCAGAAGTTTCAGTCCCCAGATTTTGAGGAAACCATGCCCTCCTTCCATCTCTAAAACCATTTCAACTCCCCAAGCAGTGAGATGGTGGTTCTCAGTTTTCACTCCTTTCTCCTCTGCAAAGCTGTTTCTTTATGACGCCCTCTTCTGTGGCACAAGTCCTAAGAGGGGTTTCTGTGGCCTGGGCCAAGGCTGAGAGACACAGAGGGAAGACAGAGCCGCCAGAGCCCTGTTGGAGCTGGATACCCTGTGCATGAATGAAGGCCAGATGTATGGGACAGGCAAGTGTGTGGATCTGGCATCTGGCAGATAATTTCCCTTTTCTTTTTTAGGAAATCAAAAGCTACTCCAGAAAAGATTGAGTTTATGGGAATGCAACAGGGTGAGGTAATTTTAAATCTTCACAATCAGCTCGTCTAAGAGCAGGAAGTGGGGCCAGCTCTGGGAAGATTTAACTCTGCAAAGGGCCCCAGCCCCACCTGGCCTCCCACTGCCCTGCTGGCACTCAACCCTACCCAGAGGCCAGCAAGACATTTCCTGTGGACAAAGGAGCATGGCAGGTTGCGGTCCACAGGGTCACAAAGAGTCGGACATGACTGAAGCAACTTGGCACGCACGCACGCACACACACAAGGCATCATCTCTCAGCCCAGACAGAGGCTATAGCCCCAGACACAGGATTCGCTCCTGGGATTTCTCTATCTGTTGATCCCAGATTCCCAGCTGGGAGAAAAACAGGCCTAAAACTCACCAACAAATTCTGGTGTCCCAAAAATGTTCTTAAATTCAACTCCATCTTCTATTTCATGAGCCAGGCCAAAGTCAATCAGCTTGATGTGTGGAATGGGAATATTCTTGTCCAACAACATAATGTTTTCTGGCTGGGGAACAAAAAAAAAAAAGAAGAAAAGGGGATAAAAGAAAAGATGGTAATTAAAGCCCTATTTTATGTTTTCGCTTTGGGTTTAAGGTGGGGTTTAGTGTTCTTTTTTAGGAGACCAAAACAGCACAAACCCTTTCTTATTCTTGTGTCCTCAGTCTTCTCCTGTGAACCCAAAAACAGCCACAACGCTGAGGGCAAGCCCTGGGTTTTACCAAACCTGCTGCTGACAGCAGAACCAGACTGTGGCTTTAATCCTTCTTCTGTTTCTGCATGGGAGATCCCTTTAATGTAGTGCCTCTGTCTCCCCATCTGTCAAATGGGGCCAGGGAGATACTTGCAGCATTTCCTGTAAACAAAACCTCTCTATGTGTGATAGGGGAGGGGCACCGAACTTAACCTCAATTTACACTTGGCTTATTGACCTGTATCTTCCTGACCGCCCCTTTCCCCTGGCCGGTCAGCTTCCTGTTGACAACACTCCCCTAGACTAACGGTGTAGCTCACACTTCTCTACGTGTTTAACTAATTTTGGCCCTCAGTGAGACACAGGAAAAAGCATCTGATTTCCAGGGAAAATACCAGCTGCCTAGACTATTTCCAGCCCAGCAAACAGCTGCCAGATTATTCACAACACTGGGGGTGTCGGCTGGTGGGGGGCCAGCCCTGCCCTGGCTTCACATAGCCCCAGGTCCCAGTGAGGCCAGAACAGGATCCTGAGCTGACCCTTTGCACTCCCACCCAACTGCTCAGAGCAGTCGGTGGGTGAGCAGGTCCCTCTGATTCATCTTCTTTCCTCCTGCTCCTCACCAGGACTATCCGGGATCCCACTCGAGAAGAAAAGCCTTGAAAACATACATGCCCACGAAAACTGGTACACAGATGTTCTCAGCAGCATATTGATAATAATTTCAAAGTGGAAGCAACACGAATGGCCATCACCGATGAGGAGATAAATGGAGTGTGGCATATCCACACAGCAGAGTGCTCTTCAGCCATAAAAAGGAATGGAGGCAGAGAAAAACATAAAAGGAATGACGCACTGATACAGGCTATATACCGTGGGTGAACCTTGAAAACATCTTGCTAAATGAAAATCAGTCACCAAAAACCGCAGATCATACGACTCCATTTATGTAAGATATCCAGAATAGGCAAATCCACAGAAACAGGGTAGACAAGGAGTTGCCTAGGGCCTGGGGAACGGGGAGTGACTACTAATAGGTACAGGGCTTCTTTCTGAGGTGATGAAAAGCATCCAAAATTGACTGCAGTGTGAGTTTTACAACTTTGTAAATTGTACACTTCAAATGGGTGAATTATACGTGACATATAACTCTCAATAAAGTAGTTTAAAATAAATAGATAAGCAAATAAAGAAATGTTCGAGAAAACTGAATGTCCCTGTTTCTCAAAGTACTAGAGAATTTCCCACCTTGCCCTTCTGCTCTACTTGGAAAGCCTCTGCTCAGTCTCTGTCCAGTGAAATCCCAGTCAGGCTTCAAAGTCTAAGTTAATCCAGCTCTTCCTTGAAATCTTCCCTCACCGGCACTGAGCTTTCGCTCCAGCCCGCAGATGTGAACCCTCTCTGCCCGCTGGACTCCTTCAGGCTCACTGGAACCTTTCTGCCATGACAGTGGTCACGCTCTCTCTTGTCCGACAGTCCTCGCTGCCCTACTGGACCCTCAGCTGGAGGGAGGAGTCAGGTCTTTGCATCTCCACGACCACACAGAACTCAGAGGGTGACAGGTGGATGGTGGCCCTCGCTGTTGGCTACACTGATCCTGAATCTGCATGGAAGACACCTCAGGTGTTTGCATCTGGAACTTTCCGCTCCCTGAAGTCTCTGACCTCACATCACAGTGGCTGGAAACTTTCACTCAAGTGAGTTGGATGAGGAACCCGTCCATTTTTTTTTTCCTTTTTAAAAAGTAAATGTTTCCTTTTGCATCTAATTAAAATGTGTTTATTCTTTTTCCCCTCCAGAAATTTTTCTCCACTTTATTTTGAAACTGTGTCAAAGTCCTTTGCCAAGGCAGGGCAGCTCCTTGGGCTCTGCAGAAAGGCGAGCGAGGGCAGCGGGTGGTCAGGACACAGGACACAGCCTAGGAGTCCCACACCAGTGCGCCAATCTGGCCCTCTGGTGGCTGCTCAGGGACCCCAAGTGTCCTGGCACCTGGGAAGTGAGCTAAACCCTCCCTACAGCCCACCATCTCCTGAACTGGGGGGCTTCTCCTCCTCCCATTCCAAAGTATCCCTGAGCCACCTTTTGGGAACATCTCTCTTCCAGGGAACGGCCCTGAGGCTTCTCCCTGGGGCTGAGGGGCCCAGCCCAGGTATTCCTGACCACCACGGTGTGCTTAAAGCCCTGCACCACCACAAAACACACTGAAAGGAGCTGAGAGCTGCAGTGGACAGAGCAGACACATAGCCCTGGTGGTCCCAAGACTGGTGGGCAGTAGGGATAGGCGCAGGGCCCCACAGGAAGGAAGGAGGAACAATCAGAGGTCGAAGTCTCCCAGGCAGCACCCTGAGTGGTGACAAGAATCTTTGCCTTGCATCCTCTCCCCTCTGTGGCCTACATTCCAGGGAAAACAGCCTCTCCACTGGCTTGTGAGAACCTTCAGGCAAGGCCATGTTTTCTCACCCGAGTCCCATCTGACCCCTGTCCCGTCTCAAGAACCTCTCACACAGCTCCCCTGCTTGGGACACTCCCTGCATAGTCCCTACCTGAATCTGGCTAATTCCTATTCACATTTCAGTAAAAATAGTACCTCCTCCAGAAAGCCTCCCCACACTCACCACCTCCCCAGCTTCCACCACAGCCTGCACTGCCTCTCCTTTAGTGCTTCTCGCACTGCCTCAAGCTTGTCGGTTTACTGACCTGTCTTCTCCACTGGGCTCAGAGCTTCCTGAGGGTCACAGTCCTCCCAGCTACCCGAAGCTTGGCCTAGAGCCTGGACCCCCAGGTGCTTGGTAAATGTTCTCTGAGTGAAGACAGGGCCGTTTGGTACCCTCAGGGTGTGCATTACCAGATCCAGAACACCATCTCTACCCCATCCTTTACTCTGACTCTTCCTTTTGCCGCGAATGCCTTTCCCACCCTCCATCACACTTTCAGAGCTAGGCCCCCATCTCTGTCTCCTTTTATTTCCTTACTTTTCAGTGAAGCACACCCTGACCTCGTGCTCTAAGCCCTCAGAGCTGATCATGCTTACCAGCGAGTAGCCCTAGTTGCAGACTCTTTTGTATTGTGATGCACCTTTCCAGGGAAGTAGCCCCTCTGGGAAAATTCAAATCAGTTTTAAGGTTCCTGGCACCCCCTCTGATGTCTTGCATCGTGGATGTTTCATAAAATTCTGCTTGTGCGAAGTGAAGGAACTGGGAGCCTGTGGCCCTTCCCTTTCTTCGCCATGGAGGCTCTTCACCACTAGGGGTGCCCGAGAGCACACCTCCCCTCAGGACAGCTACAGGGCTGAGTCAGGAGGGAAAAGAGACTGACTGACTCAAGGGTCCCAGGGGCAGTCAGATGGCAGCAAAAAGGCAGTATGGTCTAAGCTTCTTCGAGTCTACCCTCCCCAAACTGTGTAGGATAGTGGGAAAGAGCCTAGGCTTGGGTATTGGGAAATTCCAGTTCAGCTCCACCACCAAAGGCTGTGTGAGCTTAAGCAGGCTTTTGCTCTCCGGATGATATCTGAAGCTCCTTCAAGCTCTAGGCTCTGTGACTGCAAGGTGACAACCTCCCAAGCTGGCTGGGCCAATTCCCACTCCTCTGGGCCCCAAGGCAGGACCTGCAAAGGTTCAGGTCTCCTGGCCCCAAGTCAGGAAGGAAGAGCAGACAGCCTAACCAGACTGCCCTCTGGGGCAGTACAAAGCTATCTCTACTCCCTCACTCCTGTCATTCTCCTCCAGCTTTATTTACTTCAACTGAACACCTCACCCACACACCTGACGTAATTTCCAAAGTATGGCTGGAGGAAGGGATCACATTCCCATAGATGCTGCCACTGCCAAGCCCAGGGCCCATGGAGCAGCCACCAGGAGGTGAAATCTTCCCCCTCCTAAAATTAAAACAAACCCACCAGCTCAGCTCACCAGATGAGCAGCTGCCGGCCAATGTGTCCTTTAGCAACCCAGTGGATCTGGCCAGCGGTGCCTGATCTGGTGCCAACTGGAAGCTTATCCTCCAGGGGGACCCATGTCAGGGGATCTCTACCAGCCTCGTACAGCATGTCTAAGAGTCCCTGAAGGATGAAGGCAGCCTCGGAGAGGTAGAGGGGACTATGGAGTAAGATGCCAAAGACCAGAGCTTCGAGTCAGGCAGGTCCGGGGTCAAATTCCACCTCTACCACTCACAGTGAAACCTGGGCAAAGTCTCTGGACCTCTTGGAGCCTTGGTTTCTCATCTGTAAAATGGGAACACCTACTGTGGCACAGTGGTGCTCTGAGGATTCAGAGAGACAGTCCACGCAAGGAGCGGTGTCCAGTGAGATTTCAGAGTAGGGTGATTATGTTTGTTCTCTCCCTCCTGGGCTGCAGCAGTGACAACAGTCATCCCTGGGGACTTTACCGAATCTGAAAAACATGCCCTTCGCAGACCTGCCCCCTCTCCCACTCATCTGCTTCCTTCCCCACATCCCATTTCACCCCAGACTCACAATGCTGGGGCCCTAAGGGACCTCAGACACCATTTAGTCCCTGCCTGCTGCAGAGCAATCCAGAGAGGTCAAGAAACTGCCAGGACACCAAGCAAAGAACAGAGCCCAAGTCAGCTGACCCCCGGGCTGCTGTCCTCTTCGGGTGCCCACATGGTCTGCTCATCATCAGGCAAGGTGCTCAGCTCAGCAGAGCAGGAGCCGAGCCAGGTCTGTGTTAGGGGGATGAGGAAGCTGCCAAGGAACCTTCGTGGGAAATGTCAAGCACGGTCCTAGGTCACTCAGGAAGTGCTGGGCAACCTGATAAAGCAAGGCCACTCACGGCCAGGCCTCTGTGATCAGGTTTCCATGGCACGGCGGCAAATTCTCTGCCCACCCCCCGCCTACCCCTCTCCTGGCACACTGTCGATGAGACCACAGAGAGCTCCTCCCCACCAGGCTCCAGTGAGCCCCAGGACCAAGTCTGTCTTCATCTGGCATTCAAGGCCCTCCCACCTCTGGCCAGCATAACCTCTGCTACCTCCTGGCTGATTTTCATCAACCCCGCCTCAACCTGCAGTTTTCTGACAAACTTCTTCTCCCCTACTCACCAACATATCCCTGCTGGAACCTCTCCTGTGACAACCCCCACCCCCCACCCCCGTCAATATACACAGCTAGTTGTTCCACCCAAGGGCCTGCATGGCATGTGGACATGCCTCTGGCAGAGAACCAACTACACTACAATTGCCCCTTACATTTCCTCTCCCCAGTATCCCAAGGCCCCACAGGGAGGACGGGGGCTTCATCTCTCTTTTCCATCACTCCACCCAAGAGTAGCTGCCAGGCAAGGTGCTCAGGAATAGCGGATGGGATGCAGGTATGAAAGGACCAATGCAGTCACACGCACATCTCTTACACAACCTGTTTTTAGGGAATCACCATAGATAGAGACTTAGAACCTGGGTTTGAATGCCAGTTTTGCCATTTACCGCAGTCTAACACTGGGCAAGTTACTTAAGCTCTATCAGCCTCAGACTTTTCACTTGTAAATTAGGAATAACCGAAAACCTACCTCAAGAGGGTTACTAACAGGATCAAACAAGGCATATAGGGGAGAGGGAGGAAGATGGCGGAGGAATAGGATGGGGAGACCACTTTCTCCCCCACAAATTCATCAAAAGAACATTTGAACACTGAGTAAATTCCACAAAACAACTTCTGAATGCTGGCAGAGGACATCAAGCACCCAGAAAAGCAAACAAGGAATATGAAGTGGCCTGTTGCTGTTGTTCAGTCACTAAGTCATGTCTGACTCTTTGTGGCCCCATAGACTGCACACTGGGCTTCCCTGTCCTTCACTATCTCCTGGAGTTTGCTCAAACTCATGTCCATTGAGTTGGTGATGCCATCCAACCATCTCATCCTCTGTTGCCCCTTCTCCTCTTGCCTTCAACCTTTCCCAGCATCAGGGTCTTTTCCAAAGAGTCAGCTCTTTGCATCAGGTGGCCAAGGAATTGGAGCTTCAGCCTCAGCATTGGTCCTTCCAATGAATATTCAGGGTTGATTTCCTTTAGGATTGACTGGCTTGATCTCCTTGCTATACAAGGGCCTCTCAAGAATCTTCTCCAGCACCACAGTTCAAAAGCATCAATTCTTCAGTCCTCAACCTTATTTATGGTCCAGCTCTCACATCTGTACATGACTACTGGAAAAACCATAGCTTTGACTATACAGACCTTTGTCTGCAAACTGATGTCTTTGCTTTTTAACACGCTGTCTGGGTTTGTCATAGTTTTTCAGCCAAGGAGCAAGTGTCTTTTAATTTCATGGCTGCAGTCACTGTCCACAGTGACTTTGGAGACCAAGAAAATGAAATCTGTCACTGTTTCCATTTTTTCTCCATCTATTTGCCATGAAGTGATGGGACTGGATGCCATGATCTTAGTTTTTTGAATGTTGAGTTTTAAGCCACCTTTTTCACTCTCCTCTTTCACCTTCATCAAGAAGCTCTCTAGTTTCTCTTCTGCATGTCTGAGGTTACTGATATTTCTCCCAGCAATCTTGATTCTGGCTTGTGCTTCATCCAGCCTGGTATTTCACATGATGTGCTCTGCATATAAGTTAAATAAGCAGGGTGACAATATACGGCCTTGATGTACTCCTTTCCTGATTTGAAGCCAGTCTGTTTTTCCATGTTGAGTTGTAACTGTTGCTTCTTGAACTGCATACAGGTTTCTCAGGAGGCAAGTCAGGTGGTCTGGCATTTTCTTCTCTTTAAGAAATCTCCACAGTTTGTTGTGATCTACACAAAGGCTTTAGCACAGTCAATGAAGCACAAGTAGATAATCTTTTGGAATTCCTTTGATTTTTCTATGATTCAGCAGATGTTGGCAATTTGACCTCTGGTTCTTTGGTCTGTGCCACACGACAACTAGCATTTGCCATGAGTTGTCCCCACACATCACCTTATTAGATTCTCAAGGCCACCAAGCTATGGATGCCCAGTGCCTCCATCTAGCAAGTGAGGAATCTGGGTCTCAATTCATGCATTCTGAGCCCCAAGCTGTGCTTTGGGGGCCCCATCTGAGCTAGTTACCCACTGGAATCTACTGGAGACTGTGTTAAAAAGACCAAACCAATAAAATCAACTCACTGGGAGTGAGGCTCCAGAACTGGTTTGCTAAAGCAAGTTCTGCAAGGAAGTCAAAATCAGAGTGCCCAGTGTTTGGGGAAACAATACTTGAGAAGGCTCTCTCTTAGACAGAATTGGGTTTGAACTCCACTTCTGGCCCAGGATAGCTGTGTGACCTTAGCAATAGACTCTTCTCTCTGATCTTGGGCCCCTCATATGCAAAACAGGAATATTAACATGCTAATGGGTTAATAAATGGGGAAACAGTGGAAACAGTGTCAGACTTTATTTTGGGGGGCTCCAAAATCACTGCAGATGCTGATTGCAGCCAGGAAATTAAAAGACGCTTACTCCTTGGAAGGAAAGTTATGACCAACCTAGATAGCATATTAAAAAGCAGAGACATTACTTTGCCAAACAAGGTCCACCTAGTCAAGACTATGGTTTTTCCAGTGGTCATGTATGGATGTGAGACTTGGACTGTGAAGAAAGCTGATTGCCGAAGAATGGATGCTTTTGAACTGTGGTGTTGGAGAAGACTCTTGAGAGTCCCTTATACTGCAAGGAGATCCAACCAGTCCATTCTAGAGGAGATCAATCCTGGGTGTTCATTGGAAGGACTGATGCTAAAGCTGAAACTCCAATACTTTGGCCACCTCATGCGATGAGCTGACTCATTGGAAAAGACTCTGATGCTGGGAGGGATTGGGGGCGGGAGGAGATGGGGACGACAGAGAATGAGATGGCTGGATAGCATCACCGACTCGATGGACATGAGTTTGAGTGAACTCTGGGAGTTGGTGATGGACAGGGAGGCCTGGCGTGCTGTGATTCATGGGGTCACAAAGAGTCGGACACGACTGAGCGACTGAACTGAACTGAACTGAATGGGTTCTCAAGAAGCACAAGAAAGCCCTAAGAGCCCTTGAGCAATCTCCCTTTTCTATACAATGGCCATGACCATGGAACCTTCCGCATAGGGTCTGTCATGTGGATTAAAGGAGTAAATAAATACAAGCAGAGCACTCAGAGGCAAGCCTGCATGTTTACTACAGCCCTTAATAAATGTTGGCTGCCACTATTACTGTTACACCACTGCTGTCACCACAACAATCAGCCTGTATATAGCAGAGTCCTGTTTACAAAATGCTTTCACCTCCAGGGTCTCAGAGAGCTTGGGGTGGGCTAAAGTTAGTGCCTATTGTCTTATGAGAGACCGCTGTTAAATTTGCAGGAATTTTGTGAACCAGGTATTAAACTGAGCTGTATAAGAATATTATTTTAATATTAAAAATTAAATTATGGAAATATGTTTAATTAAATTATATTTAAACCCCTTAAAACTTATTGCTTCTAATTTCTACTATATTTTATTATCTTGTATGTTCTTGAAGTTATTTAATGCCTTTTATCTCTGAATATAGATCATGGTATGTTACTACATCATGATATGTTACTGCACCCCTCTTCCCAGTTCTAGTCAGAGTCTGCAATATTGGTACCTTGAGAGTGGCCACAGTGGGTGTATTTACACCACAGAAATTGGCAGACACTACAAATCAGGACTTGAATTTGTGATTCTAGACTTACGAAGTGCTAAAGATCACTTAATAACAGAGATTAAACTTATGTGTGCTGTGTCTATAGCTATTGTTTTGTGCTATCAGAGAAAACTGAGGAAATATTTTTTGATATTCAGAAATTATTATCCAATTCAGCAAAGAAGCCACTCACATCATTGAAGTTGTGGAGTTCCAATGCACAAGCAATATTCATTGCTTCACTTTCACTTTACCTGTTAACATAAACAAAAACACCAACCAACAGTCCTGTTGAAAACTACACTCATCTGTCTACTGCATCCATAGGTTGGCTACAGATACAACTAATGAAAAGTGTTCTATGAGAATCAATTTATTCTGTGAAGTTAACAAAATAAAATGTTATATATTTTATACTTGTAAATTATATTATAAACCTTTATATCAGTAGAATTTATAGTAATCTAGTGTGTGTGTTCTGTTCTGTTCTGTTCTGTTCTGTTCAGTCGCTCAGTCGTGTCCGACTCTTTGTGACCCCATGGACTGTAGCCTACCAGGCTTCTCCGTCCATGGGATTCTCCAGGCAAGAATGCTGGAGTGGGTTATCATTTCCTTCTCCAGGGGATCTTCCCGACCCAGGGATCGAACCCGGGTCTCCCGCATTGGAGGCAGACGCTTTAACCTCTGAGCCACCAGTGTGTGTGTACATATATTTATTTACTGGAGTCCAGCTATTACCAGGAAAACCACTGCACAGAATCTGAATAGACTAAATTACTGTTTGTGTTTCCCAGATGAGGAAACTGAGGATCAGAGAAGTTAAGTAACTGATTCAAGGCTACATGACTAATAAGTGGTGGTGCTAGGTTTTCTCTCAGGTATTTTAGTGCCAAGATACCTGCTATCTGCACCACCCTTCACCACTTCCAGAATCAGATTCTTTCACTCCTAGGGAGATCAGCTCAGAGGGAGGGCTGATGAGATGTGAATGGAACCTAAAAGGTACTATTTGAACACATGATGTTTCAGTGGAGGTCAGGCCTGGGCAGGGGTCCAGAGTGGAGGGCTATGGGCAGCTGGCAGCAGCAGGGGTCTCTGAGCACCTAACAGTGGCAAAGGTAATATGGACAAAAGAGGAGGAAGGCACTGCATTTTTCTTAGTGTCCTCATCTGTAAAACAGGGATGATGGTATTTACTCCAAGTCAGATCAACTTCACACCCAGTGTCCTGCCCGCCCTGGGAATCTGCCCAGCCTGTTGGCTGGAACACACCACCTTATTCATTCCCCTTTTGGGAGTCTCTATGCCCACCTCCTTTTATGAATCCCTTTGGAGGAAAGAGAGGAATAGGGAGAAACGTGGCCTCATAGGGAGGCTAGTTAAAATTCACAGCCAGCACTTGTAACAAGTCTTGGAGTTTGCAGGACCCCTTCAGAAATATTGACCTCTCCCTGGCCCCTCACTCCTCTCCCGGGTGAGGAAGTGAGGGGCAATGTTATCTCCACTTTCAAGGCCAGGAAAGGTCAGTCCATGACCTGCCCAATATCCCCTAGCAGAGCAGAGACTCAGATGCAGGCTCTACGCACAATCCCCTTCTCTTTCTGCTTCCCATGTGGCCTCTTTCTGTATCTTATAGGAAGCAGTTGGTTGGTTTAATGCTCCCCATTTACCACCAAATTTCAACTCTCAATAATGGCTCTCCATAGTTGAATTTTTACCACATTTGTTTCCTTCCTCAATCATTTAGGAGCTCAGTGTCCTCACTTCACTTCTCCTCAGATCACTCTAGGATGGCCTCATAGTAGTTGATGAAGCAGCCAACATGCATTCCTAAGGGTCCAGGCTCCCAGGCTGATACCTGGCGTTCATGAGATGAAGAGCTCATGGGGGCACACGCTTAGGCTGGGA